>NW_022436973.1:22214619-22247989 GCF_009761245.1 Sapajus apella | reverse complement strand
AAAAAAAAAAAAAAAAAAAAAAAAAAAAAAAAAAAAAATTATACACCTGTGCAGGCCACTTACCATGAACGGAGGGAGTATGCATGACTGGAAGTTGTTCTGGGAAGGTCAGTGAGTGAGTGGTAAGTGCACGTGAAGTCCTAGGATATTACTGTACACTGCTGTAGACTTTGTAAACACTGTACCCTTAAGCTACACTAAATTTATTTAAAACTTTTCTTCAGTAATAAATTAACCTTAGCTTACTAGATGACAACCATCATATGTGCCATTCATCATTGACAGAAACATTGTTAGTGGCACCACATAAATAGAATGAGGATTGGCTGTCTTTTAAAGGTGAAGACTTAATTTTTAAAATACAACCCCTATACAGTTATCACACGTTTAAAGTTAATAATTCTTTAAGCCAAGGGGTGGTGGCTCACACTTGTAATCCCAGCACTTTGCAGGGGCCAAGGCAGGAGGATTGCTTGAGCCCTACTCATTGCAGGAGCTCAACACCAGCCTGGCAACACAGCAAGACCTCGTCTGTACTAGAAATACAAAAATTAGCTGGACATGGCAGCACGTGCCTGTTGTCCCAACTACTCAGGAGGTTGAGGCAGGAGAATTGCTTGAGCCCAGGAATTTGAGGTTGCAGTGAACTATAATGATGTTGTTACACTCCAGCCTGGGTGCTCTGATAGAGCAAGACTCCATCTCAAAAAAAAAAAAAGTTATTCTTTAGTATCTCTCAGTGTCCATTCAGTGTTTACATCTCCTGTCTCATTTTTTTTTTTTAAGTTTAATTTGTTCAACTCAGAATCCAAATAAGATCCATATGTTACAACTGATTAAAATGTCTCTGAAGTTTCTCTTGCTCTGTAGGGTCCCCATCCATCATTTCCCCCCTTATTTGTTAAAGAAACTGGGTTGTTTGTCCTGTAGAGCTCACTGCGGTCCAGATTTTGACTTTTTTTTTCCTTTTTTCTTTTTTCTGAGACGGAGTCTTGCTCTGTCACCCAGGCGGGAGTGCAATGGCACAATCTCAGCTCACTGCAGCCTCTCCTTTCTGAGTTCAAGTGATTCTTCTGCCTCAGCCTCCCGAGTAGCTGGGATTACAGGCACCCACCACTACACCCCACTAATTTTTGTATTTTTAGTAGAGACGGGATTTCACCACATTGGCAAATCTTGTCTCAAACCCCTGACCTCAGGTGATCCGCCTCCCTCGGCCTAACAAAGTGCTGGGATTATAGGTGTGAGCCACCGTGCCCGACCCAGATTTTGATTATTGTATCCTGGGCTTTCATATAACATATTGGTCTCTCTCCTAAACTTCCTACAAATTAGCTTGATCACATTCACTTCACTGTTTTGGCAAGATCACTTCATAGGGTTGTTTCTTTTCCTTTATTTACCAATTTTCAAAAATAATGAACTGATTTCTTAGCATTGTCCAAAGGTGACAAATTAGATTTCTTTTCAGGGCGTGGGAGACATATATCATTATGAACTCATGGTTTAAAAATATTTCATGTGCTTCGACCTATTATAGTTTGTATTTTTATTACATTTCAAACATTTTCCATCTTTAGCCAGTGAGGGCATCTTTATGTTAGTTAGCTTTTGAGTTAATCTGCTACTACCGCAGTCTTCCTTTCTTTTCACTATAACAAGATCTGCTAGACTCATTGTGAACATTTCTTCATCCAGACATGAAATTTGTTTTTTCTCTTAAAAGTTCTAGTTTTTAAGGGGTGAAAGGAGGCGGAAAGAATGGTATTTAGATACCCACACTCTAAGCACTAGTTGTATTCATTGCTACTGGGTGGGCCATTTGTTTCTAGGTCTTTTAAGAAGACAGGTTAAAGAGAAGCTGTAGCATTCTTGTTTTTAAAAAGGAATATGAATTATATGTGCAGGTTTGTGTGTTTGACCTTCTTGTTACCTCAATAGATAAACGGCTACATTCTTTGAGTACTTTTCTCTGCATTCCATTTTTCCCCACGTGTAACAGTATATACTGAAGATCACTTCATAGAATTATGTAGAAATTTTCCTCATTCCTTTTATATCTGCCTAATATTTCATTATGCGGATGTACTATAGTTTATTGTATCCCCAATTTGATGGACATTTGGGGCTGTTTGAGTCTTTCGCTATTATCATTAACCCATTTATGACTAGTGTTCCATTACTGGAACACTAAGCTTGTGGGAGTTACTTATATTTTACTGCTCAAGGTCATCACCAAGATCTGAGTTTTCACAAAAAAATTTACCCTCCAGCATAAATGGGTTAATGCCGTAGTGAATAGCCTTATGTGTACTTCTTTTTATATTTTGGTATTCTGTCTTTGTGATAGACCTCTAGCAATGTGATTTCAGGTTCAAAAAGCAAGTGCATAGTTTTGTTAGAGCTTGCCAAATCCCGCCATAGGCTGCACCATTTTACATGCCCAGCAGTAGTATCTGAGAGTACCTGTTGCCCCACAGTCTCACAAATCCATATATTGTCAAATTTTTGTGCTTTTTTTTTATTTGTTAGTTTTATAGGTGAGAAATGCTACCTTGGTATATTTTTAATTTGCATTTTTCTTACACTGAAATTAGAACATCTTATATGTTTAAGGTCATTTGCATTTTTTCCCTGCAAACTGGCTAAAGCCCCCCTCTATGTTAGGGATAGTTCTTTTCCTGTGATATAAGTTGTAAATCTTTTTTTCAGAGCATATCATTTGTTTTTTTACTTTGCATATAGCATTATTTTCATGTAAAAAGTCTTTTTAATTCATATAACCAGATTGTTCAGTCTTTTTTTCTCTACCATTTGGATTTTAAGTCATATTTTTTTTTCCACTCTCAGGTTATAGAGAAATTCACCCATTCTTCTAGTGCTTGTGTGGTTTCTTTTTTTCAGAAGGTGCTCTGATCCATGGGGACTTTATCCTGGTATGTAGAGGAATAGATTCAGTTTTATCTTTTTCCATATGCTTAATAATCTTGATACCATTTACTGAAAAGACCGTCTTTTCCCACTCATTTAAGATGCTACTTTTACTGTGTACCCAAATGTATATGTGTGTGCTTTTATCTGTTAATGATTGGGCTCTTTCATGAACCAGTATGACACAGCTTTAATTACAGAGGCTTTTAGCTGTCCTTTAAATTGGTACCTTTTTATTTTTAATATTTAAAAAATGAAGATATAGAATTGCTGTTTAGCATTAAAAGATGTTAGCATATTCTGACACTAAAATTTTCCAGGAACTCATGGTTAAAAGTCACCAAGCTATCATGAGAACTTTTTAATACAGTAGCTGTGAAGAGTAGGCAGCTTATTGGAACTATTCTGGGTGATTATACGCCAGGATGAAAGGATGGAATTTAGAAAGAAAGGGAATAAGAATGGTTTTTAAGACCTTGAAAGATAATTTATGTAAGATTTGTTTGCAAATTGTCTGTAAAAAGTGTATCATGGTAGCTGGATGTGGTGGTGTGTTCCTGTAGTTCCAGCTACTTGGGAGGCTGAGGCGAGAGGATCTCTTGAGCCCAGGAGTTTGAGACCAGCCTGGGCAACAGAGTAAGACCCTGTCTCTTAAAAAACATAAAAGTATAGCATGCAATTGTTATCTAAGTCTCTGGTAAATTTCTTCTCTCCCTTTTTCCTCTTAGCACCATGTTTGTGTTTGGTGGTTTCAATAGTCTCCTCCTCAGTGACATCCTGGTATTCACCTTGGAACAGTGTGATGCACACCGGAGTGAAGCCGCTTGTTTAGCAGCAGGACCTGGTATCCGGTGTGTGTGGGATACAGGGTCGTCTCAGTGTATCTCATGGGAGCTGGCAACTGATGAACAAGAGGAAAAGTTAAAATCAGAATGTTTTTCCAAAAGAAGTATGTTTTTTTCCTCTACTTAGATTTTAATGAATTTGAGTCCTCATTTTATCTGAATTATGAAGGAACTTAGCATTTGTACACTTTTTGTGTTCTCTTTATCCAAAATTATTCAGTAATAACTTGTACAAAGCATTTCTGGATGTTTGAAAATTGGTTTGTAAACATCTTGGATGGGAACATGCCATATGGCTCCTAGAAGGTCTGTGAATGATGAAGACGTAACCTTCTTGGCACTGCATTGGCTTTGCCTACTGACTCCAGATCCTGGCTGCAGTTGCTCTGAGGCAGTGCCATCTGGCAGAACTGTATTTTTGATGATGGAAATGTTCTGTGTCTGGACTGTCCCAATTTGTAGCCACTATCCACATGGGGCTGTCAGATACTCGAAATGTAGCTAGTGTGACTGAAGAACTGAATTTTTAATTTAATTTAATTTTAATTTAAAAAAAAAAACATTTGTGACTACTGGCTACTATATTGGATACAGATCTGATATTAAGGATGAAATTAGGAAAGTCAGCCCAGAAAAGCCATGTTGAAGTAAATTGTTTTGGTGGAGAGAAGGAGAGCTGCTGTCCTTGCAAGGTATTTTTGTCTAGCTTCTCTAGTTGGATACATATCAAGACAGACAGTTACTGAGAATGGGCAGTGATCCCTCTTCTAGAACCTTCCCTCATGGTTTCCAAGCTGGTTTCTTCCTTCTGCCTGCTTTGCTTCCTGTCCTATATTGCTGAGACATAGAGAACAATACAATACAGTGAAGTGATGTATACAAAAGTTCTATTTTATTTTACTTTATTTTGTTTTGAGACAGAGTCTCACTCTGTCGCTCAGGCTGGAGTACAGCGGTGCGATCTCAGCTCACTACAACCTCTGCCTCCCAGGTTCAAGTGATTCTCGTGCCTCAGCCTGTAATCCCTGAATAGCTGAGATTATAGTCACCTGCCACCAAACCCAGCTAATTTTTGTATTTTTAATAGAGATGGGAGTTTTACCATGTTGGCCAGGCTGGTCTTGAACTCCTGACCTCAGGTGACCTGCCCACCTCGGCCTCCCAAAGTGTTGGGATTACAGGTGTGAGTTACTGTGCATGACCAGAAAATTCTTTAAAAGTAAGAATGTTTTCTCTATAAGATATTTATTTACACCAATTAATTTAAAGTATGTTGGCTGAATTTCTTATTAGTAGAATTGGTGTTGCAGTTAACTTGAGAGTTATGATGGATAGAAGCAGCTTTCATTCCTGTGCCCAAATTAGCCTTGTATTTATAACTAGGAGGAATGACTTGGCCTCCTACAATATTTTGGCTCCTGGGCTGTTTTGATGTTCATTATATTACTAGTTGATTTTTTTTTTTTGGAAAGAAAAGTATTCAAAGAACCAGAATTTACTTTCATTATATCTTATAGTTGTTAAATTAACCTATTCTTGTTTTTACTTTCTGTGTACTTCTTTTTTGGGTACAAAACTAATTCTTTAGATTGTCTATTTCTAAATGTTATTTTAACCAGAACGTACCAAATATATTTTCCTGCCAATTTCACTCTTCATTTTACTTAACGATTGTTACAGTTTTTTTTAACTTCAGTCTCTGATTGTGCTCAACTGAAGCTGTCCAAGTTGATGAGATTTTCATTTCTTTATAGCTCTTGACCATGACAGATGTGACCAGCACACAGATTGTTATAGCTGCACAGCCAACACCAATGACTGCCACTGGTGCAATGACCATTGTGTCCCTAGGAACCACAGCTGCACAGAAGGCCAGGTCAGAGACTGTTTCTTAAAGATTTCAGAAAAGTCCTAATTTGTCATAGGTTTAGCTTTTATAGTGTATATGATATAAATAATGGCTCAGAGTTATTTTTCAAATAGGTTTAGATTTGGATTTTATTATCCCTGAGGTTTTCCTTTAGGAAGAGATGCTCTATACATCTTAATTCCAAGGGTCCTACTAGCCCCGGGGATTTGTGTGTTGTGTTTTAGAAGAAGGTAAGACTGTTGTCCCTGGGCATGGCCATGACTAAGTACTGGATCCTTGGTTTGAGGCATCTAATAGTAACCTCACTTTACCAGTGCTAGGTTTTGGTAGCAAGTTAGGGCTTGAGACTGAGAGTGAGTCAGAGATATAGTGACCCATGTTGAACTGTGGAAATGACAGACTGCAAAATCTCCTTGTCTTATATCTTGGTTTGGCATAACCTCACTGCTCATCCTGTATAGATTTTTAAATTGAAGTTGTAAGATGACCCAGGCTTTTATAGTTTTTGACAGCTTTCAAGACTTTTTCTGTCAGTCTCATGCAGTTCTTAAAATAGAAAACTTTCAGACTTTTGAAGGGAGCATTTGAAAATAGCAAGTTCAGCATTCCCATTTTACAGATGACCAGGCTGAGGTATGGTATTTAAAACAGTGGGCTGCTTCCTTGCCAGTTAAAAAATGTCCTTGAGCAGAACATTCCATTGCATTGTTCCTACTGCAGAGCTGCTGCATCTGATTTGCTTGCTTATCTATCTATCTATCTATCTATCTATCTATCTATCTATCTATCTATTTATTTGTGGTTTGCTTCCTCAATTAGATTTTGTTGTTTGTAGTATCCTATTGGTCCTCACCATAAGTTCTCTCTGTGGATACAAGAGAAAAGCTTTTGTCCACTGTGTTCTAGATCTCCATTTCCAGGTATGAGAATTGTCCCAAGGATAACCCCATGTACTACTGTAACAAGAAGACCAGCTGCAGGAGCTGTGCCCTGGACCAGAACTGCCAGTGGGAGCCCCGGAATCAGGAGTGCATTGCCCTGCCTGGTAGGCCTTGCAGGGTCATCTTGGTGTGTGTGGGTCCAAGACTTCACCCCATTTCCCCCAACACTGTGCAGCCTAGGTTGAACCTAGCAAAGGGGAAAAGCTAATTCTGTCCATTCATCCCCACTATGATGAGGTTTTTGTTTTTAACTAAAATGCAATTCTTAAGTATTTGCTCCTATTGTCCTTTGAAATAAAGTGAAACATCCTTCACTGCTCTGGAGAATTGAGTGACAGCCTGATTTTGTATCACTGAGCTGGCTCCTTGCCTCTTCCCCATCCACCTTTGATAACCTGGGACTAGAACATAATATCTCAGCAGCCAGTCTGCTGAGCACTTTATGGAGAGTACTTCTTATTAACCACTGGGATTTGATTGTTAGCACCTGCTTATGGGCCCCCTCTGAGAAGGACAGGATAGATACTTCCATCAGCAGCACCTTGGGGTGATCTCCAGCCCTGAAAACCTCAACATATGCTACTTCTGAGGTTCAGGATAATGAGTTCAGGGCCTGAGACCAGCCAGCCATGACCAAACCACTGTGATGTATTTGTTCAGCCGGGATGATCCAGGAAGGGGAACTTCCTTGATTCTGTACAACATCTGAGCATGTTCAGGGAAGTTGGCTTCGACTAAGTCCTTTTTGAATGTCCCTTGGAAGTTTTTGATTCAGCTTGTAGAGTGGGACTCTTTTTCTTTATTTCAGTGTGTCTTAAAGTTTAATGTTTAGGAAAACACCTGGGAATCTTGCTAAAAGGCATATTGTGGTACAAGTGTGGGGTGGGGCCGAGAGTGTGCATTTTATCTATTCGACAGTGCTACACTGTGAAGAGCAAGTCTTTGTCTGTTCCTAAATAATCTCTTTCCCATGCCACCTTTCATTTATCTCAGTGACTGTTACTGTTAATGAGCGTTGTTGATGTCTCCAAGGTACTTTGGTTCTGGTGAAGTTGCCTTGTTCTTTCACTGTCTTCCAGGAAGCATTCATAGCTTCTGTGCAGTACCTTGTGTGGGTTCAGGATGATCACAGGTGGCAGATTACAAGCTTGCCTTGTATGCTGTAGCCATATCACTTAGGTTGTGTCCCACAAAGGACCATCTTACCTCACTTTTGGGATGCTTTGTACACTTGATTGTACCTTCCACCTGATGATATGAAAACAGTGCAGCTTTTGGAGACTATAGATTTATTAATTCCTCAATTCATTTCCATTCTTGCAGTTTTTACCTGAGCCTTCCAGTATGCATATTCATTTGTCTGCTCTTCACTTAGGATTTTAGTTTTCTAATTTTTCTTCAGAAGGAGGTGTGTCAGTCTAATACTGGCACCAAACTGGTATTTTCCTCTAAGATACAGAAGTGACCTCATTGCTTTTTAGGATTCAGGAGATATGACTAGTAAACATTTTTAAATTCTTGTATTCTGCATTTGGTCCTTAATAATGTGTCAGAGGCTCCCACATCCTAATGAAGTACCTGGAATTTAAATTAGAAAGGCCATTTTGGTATTCAGTAATTCGAACTAATAATATAGTAATTTTGTCTGATTTCTAAAACTTTCTTTTTTCCTCTTCTCTCCTTAATGAAAGAAAATATCTGTGGCATTGGCTGGCATTTGGTTGGAAACTCGTGTTTGAAAATTACTACTGCCAAGGAGAATTATGACAATGCTAAATTGTTCTGTAGGAACCACAATGCCTTTTTGGCTTCTCTTACAACCCAGAAGAAAGTAGAATTTGTTCTTAAACAGCTGCGAATAATGCAGTCATCTCAGAGCATGGTGAGTTAAAATCCTTAAATTTAAGTTTCTGATATCTACCTTTCTACCAAAGGCATGACTGCAGCTTGCATGTGGAAGGCTGTGGACATGTGTGATGTGCTCGGCAAGAGGAAGAGTGCTGGCAAATGCAGCCTGAGGGACTGTGGGGCTGTGCTGTCAGAGTCTCTTCCTCTAATGCCTTGTTTATCTGGAAGTTTTTAATACTTTGTATATATAAGATCTGTGAATAATTATATGGGGGATGAATTCTAACATGTATATGTGCACATACTCTGGTAACATCAGTAGATGATTTCATACCTGTTTTTCCTCGATTCTGCTAGAGGAGAAGGGAGAGGTCACTGCTAATTAGCTAGGTTGGATTAAGCTACCTGAGTTCCTTGGAGTTAAGGTATTATAATAGTGCATAATACTGTATAATTACCACTAAGAAATGTGCATCTCCTTGGGTTTTTAATAGCTCAGCCATCTCAGAACAAGAGAGCACCTTTGTGTCAAGAGTTTCTGAGCTCAGAAAGGCTCAGGTTCTCTTCCTGTCCACCTGGTGCTGTTAGGCAGCTTATAGTCGATATTCCATGATCACATTTTGTCATTTTTAGTCCGGAGTCATAAACTGTGATCCTACCTTCAGTTAAGTAGACTCATAGAACAAAGCTCCTTTAGCAGTGTCAGCTGTGGTACAGAAATGTTTAGTGTAAATGTTCTTGTCAAGCAGGGAGGAGTTGAGTACACACTTCCTTGGGTACAGCCTTCTTCTTGTGAAGGTATGGAAATGTGGCCTGGGTCTTGGCTGCATTGGCCTTTGTGTGCTGCCTATAGGGCCATTCTGAGACTGGAAGGAGGTGCCCTGTATTTACTTTTCTCCAATTTGTCCCTTTCTTCAGTGTGACTTTGATAGGGTATGGAATAGGGTATGGACATTTAAACATTGATGATGCATTCTTATTGTGTTTACCTCAGGCTACCGTGAGCACACTTGGTATTTCATAATATTTTGATAGCTTTTTCAGATTTCAGAATCTCCATTGGAGACTGTCTCTGTTGTTTCTCTTCCCACTTCCAAATGTGAGTCTCTTTCAGCATTCCATCCTCGGCTGGCAGCTGACCCTTCCTATAGTCATTCACTCTCTCAGAAAATGTTTGGCGTCCAGTTTTGCTCATTACCCTGGCATCTCTAACAATGACTCTTGAGTCCACAGAAACTATAAAGGTTCAACCAGGTGGCCACAGATATACTTCTAGTACCTTTTTCTCTCTTCCTTAGATTTTTCTAACTCTAAATGTTTCCGGGTATTCTAATCTGCGGTGGCCACATTTATGAAACAGAAATTCACAGTCTTAATGACAAGACTGACAAATGAGAGACAAATGAAGTGTAATGTCCTTCCAAAGCTATACCACTAGATATACCCAGTCAGTACAGCCCAGATTTTTAATGGAAAAAAAGGCAAGGGCACCCAGCCTAGCCTTTTTAGGACAGTTACTGGCTGGTAGGAAGCTGTAAGAAGGTGACCCCTGAAGGTGAGAAGGAGTGAATTAGGATGTCAAAGAGGGAACGGCTTCCTGTGCATTAATTAGCGCCCAGGATGTAAAGGGAGATGATTAAGGGAATGGCTCTTTGAGTGAGCTGCAGGTAAGTTTGCGTGGCTGGCTACAGGCTGGAGGATGGGATTGCTATAGTTGGGCCTCAAGAAGGGACCAAGGCCAGACCCTGAGAGGCTGTGGCTACAAAAGTAATGGATTTGGATTTTATCATGAAGGCAGAAAAATTATTGAAGGGCCTTTAAAAAGTATTTTTAATTTTCTTTCTTTCTTTTGGAGCTATTTTTTTTAGGTCTTCTTTTAGGCATGTATATGTTTTCCTCTCAAAAATGGAAATAGGCCAGGTGTGGTGGCTTATGCCTATAATGCCAGCACTTTGGGAGACCAAGGCAGGAGGATTGCTTGAGCCCAGGAGTTCAAGACTAGCCTGGGCAACATAGGGAGACCCCATCTCTACAAAAAGCTTTTTAAAAAAATTAGCCAGGCATGGTGGCACATGCCTGTAGTTCCAGCTACTTGGGAGGCTGAGACAAGAGGATTGCTTGAGTCCAGGGGTTTGAGGCTGCAGTGAGCCATGATCATGTCATTGCACTCCAGCACAGGCAACAGAGCAAGACCCTGTCTCAAAAGAAAACAAAGAGTGGGGGAGATACAGCATATCTTTTGTTTTATAATTACCAAAATTAGGAATACTTATCATTTCTGGGCTAAACTTTATGTTTTGATTTTTAAAACTTTCTAAAAATTGCAGTGAGAAGGAAATTTCAGAAAAGCAGAAAATAGACTATCCCAGGTGTCACTGTCCTATTATTCCCTATAAAATCCAGTGCCGGGGTGGTTGAATGGATAAAGCAAATGTGGTATAAGTTGAATATCCCTTATCTAAAATGCTTGGGACAAGGTGTGTTTTGAATTTTCAATATACTAACCAGTTCAGCATCCCTAATCTGGAAGTCCAAAGTGTTCTGATGAACATTTTCCTTCAGCATCCTGTTGGCACTCAAAAAGTTTTAGATTTTGGAGGGTTTTGGATTTCGGATTAGGGATCCTCAGCCTGCATTTGGGGATAGCCTCATAGCATTTGTCATAGGATATCGACATTTCAGAACTTGATTATTGCTTTGCTATAATTTCTGTGAATTTTTTGATATATTATCTTCTCTGGGCTGCATTTTTATCCTTTATAAAATTGCCATATTGAAGTGATGATCTATCCTAATCTACCATGGCTGAATCAAGGGACAGAGAGGTTTTCCTGTGTCTGTGGGGTATACTTGGTGGTTTTTATCTAGAAGCTTGTTTTGGTCAAGATGTTGGTTATATTCAGGCCATGCATGGTGGCTCATGCCTGTATTCTCAACACTTTGAGAGGCCGAGGTGGGAGGATTGCTTGAACTCAGGAGTTTGAGACCAGCCAGGGCAACATGGCAAGACTCCATCCCCAGAATTAAAATAAATAAGTAAAAAAGATGTCAGTTGTATTCATAGTTGTGTCTCTTTTGCCTTTAGTCCAAGCTCACCTTAACCCCATGGGTTGGCCTTCGGAAGATCAATGTGTCCTACTGGTGCTGGGAAGATATGTCTCCATTTACAAATAGTTTACTACAGTGGATGCCATCTGAGCCCAGTGATGCTGGATTCTGTGGAATTTTATCAGAACCCAGTATTCGGGGATTGAAGGCTGCAACCTGCATCAACCCACTCAATGGTAGTGTCTGCGAAAGGCCTGGTAAGTTCATGGGTGAATTAGGTGCTATTCAGAGTTTATCATGAGAGAAACCATAGGAGGCATAGGTCATTGTTGAGATGTGTGAAAGTAGTCAGATAACAGATGAAGTATTCATTTCAATCATGCAAAACAGAGTATAACCCAGATTTCAGAAGCAGAAGGAAATATTCTGGGACTCTGAATAGTTTTAGTTATAAGCAAAACCAAAAATAACTAACACTACTCAAAGAAACTAATATTCTAATTAACAATGAGATTGATAGGTTTATTGACCAGAAAAAAGTATTGAGAATTGCTCTGAAAGGTAAATTTATTGGTTTTGGCAGAAAAATGCTGTGGAAGAAAAAAAAAAAAGGAAAATAAAAAAAAAAGATTAGTAAAGCAAGCAATTCACTACAGGGACAGTGTTTAGAAAGATAGTGTCAACAGGGAGAAAAATGATGAGAGCAGTTCTGTGACCGAGGATGGAAGCAACCCAGAGAGAGAGCTGTCGGAGAGTACTGAGCAGACAGACACTTGGAATAGTTTCACAGCATTCAGTCTCTCTGGGCTACATTTCAGCTAACTAGAGGCAAGTTGGGGTAGCCGCTACAGCATGTAAACAACCCAAAATGAGCCTCCTTCTCCTGCAGAGGGACTCACAAGCAGCTGGTGGAATTGTGGGTTATTTTGGGAGGCTCGACTCCATTTGCATTGTGTCCAGTTTTGGGGAAGTACTTAAATTTTTCTGAGGAATACAGAGCTGTAGAAGACAATTCATACCATCATAGAAGTCACCTTAAAATACGATTTCTAAACTTCTCTAGGGGAGCTGCCCAGCAGGCTATCGGAATTCTGAATACTTTGGTGAATTCAATGAATGCTGGAATGGAATCCTTCTTCCCTCCAAAATTGCAAACATAAGATTTTACATATTCAAGTGGATTGTAAAACCCCTAAAGTTCATCCTGCGTCCCCAAATTCTAAGGGGCTTACAGCCCTACTTTTATGGAAAGATTCACTGTTTCCTCGTCTTTGTCTTTAATGCTCTGAGAAAATTCATTTTTTCCACAAGTGTATAAATGCACTTGACTAAACAGTATGGGATGACTTTTATTGTTTTCTATTTTCTTTCACTTAATTGATTTCATGGCATGCTAATGGATCATCACCCACATTTGGAAAGTCTTGGCTGGGTGGGTGACTCACACCTGTAATCCTAGTACTTTGGGACGCTGAGGTAGGCGGATCACAAGGTCAGGAGATTGAGACTGTCCTGGCTAACACGGTGAAACCCTGTCTCTACTAAAAGTACAAAAAAGTAACCAGCATGTGCCAGTAGTCTCAGCTACTCAAGAGGCTGAGGCAGGAGAATTACTTGAACCTGGGAGGTGGAGGTTACAGTGAGCTGAGATCACACCACTGCACTCTAGCCTGGGTGACAGAGCAAGACTCTGTCTCAAAAAAAAGAAAAGTCTTTGACCTTAGCAGACATGTTGGGAGCTCTAATTGTCTCTCTTGGGTTTAATTCCCAGCAAACCACAGTGCCAAGCAGTGCCGGACGCCATGTGCCTTGAGGACAGCGTGTGGAGAGTGCACCAGTGGCAGCTCTGAGTGCATGTGGTGCAGCAACATGAAGCAGTGTGTGGACTCCAATGCCTACGTGGCCTCCTTCCCTTTCGGCCAGTGTATGGAGTGGTATACGATGAGCAGCTGCCCCCGTAAGTGAAAAAGGGAGCCCTTGGCACTCATACATGCCCTCTTTGTAGGCAACAACTCTGCCATGGGGCAATGCTCTCAGCCTCTGAACATTTTAAAAATAAAACTGGACATGACCTCTGCTCAAACCTGTCCAGAGATTGCCATCAAGACATTGCTGCCTGACAAGACCCTTCATACAGAATCAGGCACATTGACACAGTAAATAAATGTAGGGTAGATCACAGAGTACAGAAATAACTTGCCCAACTTCAGTGTCATATTGCTCAGTCCATGTAATATCTCCATATCTGAATTTTCTAATTATTGTAAAGTAAATGCTTTCCAGTAGATAACCTCTAAGGTCTCTTTTGCCTTCAGTATCCTGGGATTGAGAGAAGAGGAGGGATAGTCTCTGTTATGTACTGGGCAAAGTACTGGGCTCTTTAAATTCATTCATTATCTCTTTTAAATAATCAAGACAGAATAGGATATTTGACTCGTGCCAGTTGAATAGTCTGTTATAGAAAAATGTAGTTTAAATACAGTGAATTCAGATCTACCTGTGATAGTCAATTGCAACTTTTTTTTTTTTAATAGCTGAAAATTGTTCAGGCTACTGTACCTGTAGTCATTGCTTGGAGCAACCAGGCTGTGGCTGGTGTACTGATCCTAGCAATACTGGCAAAGGAAAATGCATAGAAGGTTCCTATAAAGGACCAGTGAAGATGCCTTCGCAAGCCCCTACAGGAAATTTCTATCCACAGCCCCTGCTCAATTCCAGCATGTGTCTGGAGGACAGCAGATACAACTGGTCTTTCATTCACTGTCCAGGTAAGATGCCTTGCATATCCAAATGCGAGTGTTTCACTACTTATTTATGAAGAATAAAACCTTGAAAGCTGCGTTGTGTATATAAAGCTCCCTCCCCTTTGCCCTTTCTCTTCCTTTTAATGGTTGGTATAAGAAGAAATTGACTGGAAGCTGGTCCAAGGCCTGACCTGGACCTGCTGGGAGTGGTGGTGGGTTCCTAAGAAACCAATTCTGAGAAATTATCCTTTGATTTGGACTTTAAGTGACCACTCAGCAATGTATCTGTGGGCTTCTAGAACAGTTGGGAGAGGCTGGGCAGGTGCAAAGACTCCTCAGAGATAAGTGGGCAAGAAATTCTCTAAGAGCCTGTCAGACAGAGCCATTGACAACAGGGCTCTTTGTGAGGACTTTGTAAGGGAAAGGCCACTGTAAACAAAGGTAAAAGGCAAGAGACAGACTGGGAGAAAATACCTGCAGTGTATGTAACAACTGATGATCATCCAAAATATGTAAATTCCCACTGTCCAGGGAAAAAATAAAAAGCTAAATGTCAACCCAACAGAAAAAGTGGTTACTGGAGATAAAGAAGCCATTCTCAGAAATGGAAATAGAACAGGAAAATGTAAAATAACACCAAAAACCAGTTTTTTTGTCTACTAAACTGGATCAAATTTTCCATGTTCCCTTTTTTCCATACTAAGATTTAGGGGATCTACAATTCTGTTTTTAATCTACTAGGAGTTAACTTTTTAATAAAATATTTAAATCTGTGCTTTTCCGTTAATATCAAGAATATATCTGGCAAAATGACAACCTAGACAATGGGAACAAATATTTACAAATTATATCTCTGGTAAGAATCTAATGTCCAGAACATATAACTCTTAAAACTCAACAATAAAAAGACAACCCAATTAAGAAATGGGTAAAGGATTTAAATAGACATATGTCCAGAGAAGAAATACAAAAGGCCAATAAGCACATGAAAAGATATTCACTGTCATTCATCGTTAGAGGAATGCAAGGCAAAGCCACAATGAGATACCATTTTACACCCACTGAGATGGCTATAATAAAAAAAAACAGGTCATAACAAGTATTGGCAAGGATATGTAGAAATTGGAACTCTCATGCATTGCTGCAAGTTGGCAGGTCCTCAAAAAGTTAAATATAGAGTTATCATATGCCTAGCAATTTTACTTCTAGGTACATACCCAAGAAAATCGAAAACATATGTCACCCAAAAACTTGTATATAAATGCTCATGCTCATAGCATCATTCTCATAGCATCATGCTGAAAGCAGCATTATTCATAATAAGCAAAAGTGAAAACAACCTAAATACCTATTAGCTGGCTAGTGGATGAACAAAATGTTGTACATTCATACAATGTAGTATTATTTGGCAAAAAAAGGAATGAAGTACTGACATATTTTCTGACTTGGATTACCCTAAAAAAACATGCTATGTAAAAGAAGCCAGGTACAAAAGATCATACATTGCATGATGCCATTTATATGAAATGTCCAAAGACAGAAGGCAGATGTTTAGTGGTTTCCTAGGGCTGGCTGTGGAAATGAAGAATAAAAGGTTTTCTAGAGTAGCTGCACCATTTTATGTTCTCACCAATATCGTATGAAGGTTCAGATTTTTCCGTGTTCTTGGCAACACTTGTTATTGACCATCTTTTTAATTAAAACTGTTCTAGTGAATGAGAAATGATATCTCATTGTTTTGATTTGTATTTTCCTGATAACTAATGAAACTGAACATCAACTTCATTAATTAGCCTTTTGTATATCTTCTTTGGAGAAATATTTATTCAAATTCTTTGCCCATTTTTCAGTTGTGTTGTCTTTTTGTTATTGAGTTGTAAGAATTCTTTATGAATTCTGAAGTCCCTTATTGGATATATTATTTGTAAATATTTTCTCCGTGTATGGGTTTCTTTTCACTTTCTTAATACACCTTTTGAAATCAAAAGTTTTTGGTTTTGATTAAGTTCCATGTATCAGTGTTTTATTTTATCCCATGTGCTTTTCGCTGTTGTATCCAGAAAATAAGTGCCCAGGTAAGCCAAGATCACATTATCATGAGCATACATCACATAGATTTGCTTCTAAGTTTTCTTTGAAAAGTTTCATAGATTTATGTCTTACATTAGGTCCTTGATCCATTTTGAGTTAATTTTTGTGTATGGTGTGAGGTAGGGATCCAAACTCTCTTTTTGCCTGTGGATGTGGTCTCTGCACCATTTGTTGAAAAGACTTTTTTTTAATCATTAAATTTTCTTGGAACATTTGTTGCAAATCAGTTGACTGTGAATCTGAGAACTTATTTCCAAGCTTTCATTTCTGTGCTGTTGTCCTATGTTTCTCCTTTTGCCTGTATTACACTGTTTTGATAACTGGTTTCGTGTTAGTTTTGAAATTGTGAAGTCTAAGTCCTCCACTTTTGCTCTTATTTTACAAGACTGTAAAAGCTATTCTGGGTTTCTTGCATGTCCATATTAATTTTAGGATGAGCTTGCCATTTTCTGTAACAACAAAAAGCCAACTGGTTTGATAAGGTTTGCATTGAGTTTCTTGACCAATTTGGGGTGTATTGCCTGTTTGTTTGTTGAGACAGGGTCTCACTCTGTCGCCCAGGCTGGAGTGCAGTGGTGCTATCTTGGCTCACTGCAACTGCACTGCAACTCTACTTTCCCAGGCTCAAGTGATTCTCCAGCCTTGGCCTCTCTAGTAGCTGGGACTATAGGCGTAGCCAACACATGGCTAATTTTTGTATTTTTTTTAGAGACAGGGTTTCGTCATGTTGCCCAGGCTACCCTTGAACCCTGAGCTCAAAGCAATCCTCCCGCCTCCACCTCCCAAAGTTCTGGGATTATAGGTGTAAGCCACCATGCCTGGCCCTTGCCATCTTAACAAGTTAAATCTTCTAGCCTATGAACCTGGGATTTCTATTTACCTCTTTACTTTCTTTTAGTATTGTTTTATAGTTTTCAGTGTATATCATTGTCTTGTTCCTTTTTTAGGGGAAAATAATTCAGTCTTTATTAAATATGATACTGGTTTAGATTTTTTTTAATACATGCCCTTCATTGGGTTGAGAAGGTTTCCTTCTATTCTAGTTTTTTGAGGGTTTGTATAATGAATGAATACTGGATTTTGTCAAATACTTTTTCTGTGTCTATTTAGAGGATCATGCAGTTTTTGTTCTTTATTCTATTAATACTATGTATTGCATTAATTAACCTAATTAATTAAACTAATTAATTAACCTAACCTTAACCCTAACCCATTTAAGCCAGTTTTGCATTCCTCAGATAAAGCCCATTTGGTCATGGTGGATACTCCTTTTTAATCTGCTGTTGGATTCTATTTGCTAGTTGGGGATTTTGTGTCTGTATTCATGAGGGAGATATACGTTTGTGGTTTTCTTCTTTTGTAATTACGATCCGGCTTTCATAGCAGGGTAGTAATGGCCTGCTAGAGTAAATTGGAACATATTCCTCCTCCTCTGTTTACTGGAAGAGTTTGTCGAGGATTATCATTAATTCTTCTTTAGATGTTGATAGAATTCACCAGTGAAATCAAATGGGCCTGGGCTTTTTCTTTGTGGGAAAATTTTTAATGATTGATATGTTGTTATAGATCTATTTAGATTTTCTTTTTCGGAGTGAGTCAGTTTTTTTAATCTGTGTTTTTCTAGAATTTGTCTGTTTCATCTCAGTAATCAAATGTGTTAACATACAGTTCATAGTATTTTCTTGCAGGTCACTCTTCAGCAATATATAGTCTCCTATTTAACCTGCTAAAATTTTTTTTCTGTCTTATTTGGTTTTATTTATTCTTTTACATTTTGCAAGGGCTCTAAATATATTGTGGTTTTTTTTTATTGCTTGCTCTCTTATGTATGCAATAATTTAAGCCTTGTTGAATGTACTAAAATTCATATTTTTCATTCTCATATTTCCTGCATTAACCTTTCCTTCAGGATTTGTTGCTGTGCATATTTATCCTGGTGGTATATGGAGATTGAGAATTTTCCTGTACTGATTAATCCTCAAGGTTAATTTGTATTAATAACCAAATGTATAGATCTGTCAATACTGGCCAGTGGTTGGGCGTGCTGAGCTATTGTGAAGGTATGGTATGATGTCCTGGAAGACCAGCATGCCACCTCAGGACACTCAAGCTCTGGTCCACTCGGACTGTTGTTGACTGGTTTGTGCTCCTCCCTTATTGGAAGAAGGATGGAGCAATGGACCCGGGTGCCTGGATGCATTTAGCATGTTCCTAGGTGTGCTAAGTGCCTCCCAGCCTTAGGTGGTAGGGCCACCTAAATATAGCTGGCACATTGCCTTGAGTTTTCTTTCTTTCTCTTTTCTTTTTTTTCTTTCTTCCTTTTTCTGTTTTTGAGATGGAGTTTCATTCTTGTTGCCCAGGCTAGAGTGCAATGGCGCTTTCTCGGCTCACTGCAACCTCTGCCTCCTGGGTTCAGGGGATTCTCCTGCCTCAGCCTCCCGAGCTGCTGGGATTACAGGCACCTGCCACCACCTGGCTAATTTTTTGTATTTTTGGTAGTGACGGGGTTTCACCATGTTGGTCAGGCTGCTCTCGGACTCCTGACCTCAGGTGATCCATCCACCTTGGCCTCCCAAAGTGCTGGGATTACAGGCGTGAGCCATCGCACCCAGCTGAGTTTTCTTTCAAACACTCAAATACTAACAGGTGTATAAACAGAACAAGTACAAGGCTATGGAAGGTTTCCAAGATGGTGAAAAACTACATCACATTGATCAACCAAGGCAGATCTGAAGAATCAGATTTTGCTTACAGTGGTACAGGTTGTGCATTATGTAAATGTCTCCCCCATCCCATTCCCCCCTAGAGTTCTATAGGGCACAGCCTGTGCAGCTGTCCTGAGCAGTCCTCAGAGGTCCAAGCTTCACATACCTTTCTAGTTGTAAAGTCCTGTGTCCATTAGGAGTCTTAGTAATCCCACTTGTGGAAATGTTTATCTGTAAAGATGGTTATTTTTCTAATAATGAAAAATGTAAAGCAAACTGAACGTTATAATATAAGGCAATGATTAAATAACTGTTAAGATTCATCAAAATCATTCTGCCATTTAAAGTTTTGTTTATAATTAATATGGTAAAATAATTGTCATCTAAGTTAAAAGAGAAAAGTAAATATTAATATGCACATAATTGTGTAATACTATATAGAAAAATACCAGAAGAAAAGATATCAAATGTGAACAGTGGTCTCTAGGTGGTTGGATTATATGCGATCTTTCCCCATTCTTCTGTTTTTTAAATATATTATCATGAGCATACATTATTTTTTACAATAAATAACAACAAACATTTTTTAATATCACTATAGGCTTTCACCTTGCTGTGATACATTTCAATTTTCCTGGACTAGCTCATTTTTGATATTTTTATCTTATTTCTCAAATTAGTTTTTAGTGGGCCAGTTTTGGTGATTTATCAAAGATAACTACAGAGATAGTTGCAGATAAATCTTAGTGAACTTACTCCATGCAGTTCTATGAGACAGACCTCTGGAAACTCTTTTTCTTCTAGCTTGCCAATGCAATGGCCACAGTAAATGCATCAATCAGAGCATCTGTGAGAAGTGTGAGAACCTGACCACGGGCAAGCACTGTGAGACCTGCATATCTGGCTTCTATGGTGATCCTACCAACGGAGGGAAATGTCAGCGTAAGTCAAAAAGGTTTACTCATGGCAAATCGGTGTGGAACGCAAAACTTCTATTTGACTTGAATAGCTATGAGGGAAAAGCCACTTTGTTTTGGATACCACATTTCTTATTAAGTCATACTGGTCAGAAGCTCAGCTGGGCTGGAAGAAAGAACCAAGGTTTCAGAGTAGCTGGTTAAAGCAACAAGCCAAAAATATTAGAGTTAAGCCTTGACCGCATTCTGCAGTGGTATGAGCAAGGGGCCAAAGCCAGAGAAAGTGCCAACTTCTCCTGTTCCTTTTTCCCCCATTGAACAGGGACAGGTCAATAATCAGGGATCAGCTCAGACATGGGGTTCTTGGGTCTCATCTCACTGAGGAGAGAGCCCGGACAAAAGGTTCCAGCAGTATATGGAGCCTAAGATTGTGGGGAGGGCAAGGCATAAGGGCTAGGAGTGGGAAAGTCCTGGGTTGGAGTCAGAGTTGGGAAAGTGTCTTCCGAATTCCCCCTCCTCCCCCATAAAGAGGCCTTGGGGTTTGAAGAAGACCTCAGCCCAAGGCCTCAGCTAAGAAGCCTAGGAATAAAGGCCCCAGGGCTAGGAATATAAATATGTGAATAAGCATGACCCATGATGTGGGCCTGAGTCCTTGACTGCAACTCTCTCAGAGCCCAACACTCAGGCCCTGCCCCAGGTATGCTATGGGGAGGGCAGCCTTCCTCCGGGGCAGCCGGGTAAGGCCTGTGTCATTGCCTATGGTCAGGCCTGAAAAACCACACATAGGCTTTTTAACCTCAATACTTCTAGTGTATTTTAAAGATTTAAGTAGTCCCATGTTCGAGGAGGAGGTGACAGTGAGCTGAGATAGCACCATTGCACTCCAGCTTGGGCGACACAGTGAGACTCCATCTCAAAAAAAGAAAATAGTCCCATGTTGGTTGGGCACAGGGACTCACGCCTGTAATCCCAGCACTTGGGGAGGCCAAGGTGAGTGGATCACTTGAGGTCAGGAGTTTGAGACCAGCGTGGCCTATATGGTGAAACCCCATCTCTACAAAAAAATACAAAAGGTAGCTGGACGTGGTGGCAGGCGCCTGTAATCCCAAATACTCGGGAGGCCGAGACACGAGAATTGCTTGAACCTGGGAGGCGGAGGTTGCAGTGAGCCAAGATCACATCACACCACTGCGCTCCAGTTTGGGCAACAGAGTGAGACTCAGTCTCAAAAAAAAAAAAAAAAATTGTCCTGTGTTTCCCCAGTTATGTCACATAGAAGCCTGTAAGCAATAGAACATTTTATTATGAGAACAAAAATTTTGACAAGTGATACCAATGAACTGCTTTTTTAATTCTAGTTTCCAGCTAAAAAACATAATGAGTCTTGTAGTTGAAAGACTGTTCAGAGTTCTGAGCAAGAAAAATAAATAACATAGGGAACTCTCTACCTACTCCCTAGATCCCAACTTCAGACTCTTTGGCATGGTCCTTCAGAATCTGATCCAGGACCAGCCAGGAAAGATGCAGTATTATAGCTGTATGTCTCTTACTTTCCCTGCGGTTCAGCTTCCTCATGATAATGGGGTGGTTGTTGAGATGAAAGCAGTCAGAGCAGTACATGACACATGTTCTGCAGGACACTAGTCAACACTCAGTAGACGTGGGCAATTCTTATTACCCTTCTAATGCCATTCCCACTACTCCTAAGTAAAAGTTCTTGCTCAAATTAAAAGGTACTCGGTAAAAATATTTTGCCCACTCTTTGTGAATAGACTTTATCCATTAGACAGTAACCAGAGTACGTAACAGAGTGGTGAGAGTGTACCAGGCATTGTACAGGTGTATCATTAAATATCTGTGAAGCATCTCTAGAGTGCCAGGTGCTGGGTGGGGGACACAGACAGAGCTGCTGCCCCCAGAGAGGCGCTCTGGAAGTGACTGTCCTCTGAGGGAGGGCTGGTCTTGGCTGAGATGCCTTGTCCACAATGGCCACATTTGGAATCACCGCAGGGCTCAGAACCAGGATTCAGTGCCAAGGTTAGCGCTTTAGGGGCCCTCTAAAGATACAGGTTCTTATATTATCCCCAAGATTAAGTAAATTGCCCAGTGAGATGTGGACAAGCTGAGAACTATGTCCAGTCCATGCTGACCTAAATACTGGGCTACTTGTACTTCCAGATGCCATTATCTCCACATCTGCAGCTGCCAACTGGAAGCATCACATTTTCCTCTGTGAGATCTACAGGGCCTGAGTACAATTGTATAGAACTTAAAGTTTGCCTTATTTTTCAGAGTCCTAATCTACAGCAGAAAGTATGGTGTTTAGAATACCGTAAACTGCACCAGGTCTTTGATGTTTTCGTCTTAAAATTCTGTAGTCTTTAGGTAAGTTTAGTAGCCATGATTTCTTAAATGCTTACTGTGTTTGAGACATCATACACATATTATTACAAAATCCCTGTGAGATAGGTACTGTTGTTATCCTCATCATATACACAAGGAAGCTGAAACTCAGAAAGGTTAAGTAGCATGCCCAGATTGACAGAAGAGCCAAGTAGAGGATGCTGGATTCAAACCCAGGCAGCTGGACTTAAGGTCTTTGCTTTTCACTAATATACTACATACCTTCCCCCAGACTCAACAGAGCCAAGAGTCAAACACTCATGATTCTGACTTCAGCATCCATTCTGTTAATCTCTGCACTATTCTGGTTTAGAGTTTTCTTTGGGTGATTTTTTCCCCCAAAGGATTTATTTTTAAAGTGTACTTCTCTCCAGCTGAATGCCTTTAATTTATTCACCAGCCAAATAGGGTATAAAGTGAAAAGGTGTTGAGCAAAAAGGCTTTCACTTTTTTCAACTGGTGTATAATATTTATCACAGCTTATATTATGTTAGATGACAAAAGGAGAGATAGTGAGATGGCTGGAGGAGGGAGATGGGAAGAGCTGTTTTCTATAAAGGCAAAGGAGAGGGTGAAGCAAAGGTGGCACATCCTGAGGGCCCCTAAAGCACCGACCTTGGTATTAGATCCTGGTTCTGAGCCCTGCGGTGATTCCAAATGGGACCATCATGGAGAAGGCACCTCAGCCAAGACCAGCCCTCCATCAGAGGACAGTCACCTCCAGAGCACCTTCCTGGGGGCAGAGGCTCTGTCTATGTCCCCACACCCAGCACCTGGCACTCTAGAGATGCTTCGCAAATATTATTGAATGAATGAAAGAATCATAGCAGTGAAAAAGTCTATTGAAGAGATCAAAATAGTGATTGCTTCAGAAGGCAGTGGGAACCAGCATTCACTTTCCTCCTGTCCTTTGACTTTGGTTCCTTTAATGTTACCTATACTTTATTATCATTAACTGAAAAGTCATGAATCTTACCCATTGAATGCTCTTACTGTCTTTCCTACTGCACTCACTTCAGAAAACATTGCTTGTTTTGGAAACAGTCTCCAATAGTCGGAATCCTTTAAGGCAGTTGTGACCTCCATTCCTATTCCTTCTCCGCAGCATGCAAGTGCAATGGTCATGCGTCGCTGTGCAACACCAACACGGGCAAGTGCTTCTGCACCACCAAGGGCGTCAAGGGGGAAGAGTGCCAGCTGTGAGTACCACACTCCCTGTACCACCAGGAAGGACCAAAAGGCTGTGCAGATGCCTGAACCTCACCCTCAGAGCCACCCCCTTCCCTGTATCTTGTTGCTGTGGTTTCTGAGGGATCCCTGGGTTGATTAGTTTGAAATCTTACCCATTCTACTTCAGACAGGTCAACCCCCATACTGAGGAGGTCATTGGGTTAGCAGCAATTCCTTAATAGCTCTTAAATTCACATTTTTGTTTGAGTGATACTGACATTTCCTGGGTTGTTCATTTGGATTAGTCGTTTTAACTTCAGCAACTACTTGATTTTTGTCATGTCAAGAGATTATACCCTTTCCCAAAGAGTTGGAAGAGCTAGTGTTTCGGTGATGGCATTTGTTTGGCATTTGGTTGTCTGATTGTGGAAATGATCCTCTTGCCTTTAACATCTCCCATTACTCAAGCATTTTTCTTGGTGATGTGTTTCAGGCATCTTCCTGTAGAGAGTTTGGAGTCCCCATCCATTAGAATGCAGGTGTAGCAGCATCAGGCATATTTAAGGTTTCAGACCTCGTGCTGCCTCCACTGAGCAAGGTGCTCTTAAGGCAAATCACTGTTCTCCCCATCTGTCAATAGTGGGACTAGCAATAACTGTTTTTGGTGTCCTTGTAAGTTGAAACAGGAAGGATAGTTCCTCAATCAATGTCTTACTGGGAAACCTGGCTGTCTCACTGGGAAACCTCATAAAACTCATGCATCCACATTTACTCATTCTCAAGAAAAGATTGAAAGTGTTTAGTATCAAAACACTGAGCTGATTAATCATTGCAAACATCATTATTTCTTAAAGAACAGTAGTAATAATGCCACCAGTGATTGAGACATCATAGATAGTGCTATTCAGCAGGGATTAGTCTGTCTACTTTTATAGTTTACATATACGTTTACTAGTTTCATGTTGCCCTAAAGCCAATATGTGAAGAAAAGTCTAATCCAAGATTAAATTTAACCCTTAGGTCCACATTCCTTTAAACAGAAAATTGTGATAGAGAAAAATTAATCACTCTTGCCATCAGTTAGCTGATACAACAAAGACATGAGGGGACATCAAGTAAGACTTTCAAGTTCCTTCAAGATCACAGATGTAGGCAGGTGCTTATCATCACCCTGGCTGAAGGGACGCAGCATGCCTATCTTAGCGTGCCTGGGAAAGGCTGTCACCAGCTTCCCCCCTTTCCTCTTGGTGCATAGCTGTTGTGTTTACCTAAATGGCTTCATGAAGTGGGAGACTGGGTTTTGCTGATGTTTATAGATGATACCTACGGGGAAACTGTTTACTGAGTAGAACATGTTTTTTTCTATAGATTGGTGAACACTTGTTCCAGGGTTTAAAAAAGCAGTAATTCTTGGTATTTAGTCTTCTCTCACTTGTGTTAAAGAACAGAATTAGTTTATCCATGGAACATAGGAAAGAACTGACAAATGAGTTCTTGAAGAATGTTTTGACTGCCCTTTTAGAAGAATATGTAGTCCACACAAAATTGAAAACGTGTTTTTCATTGTAATAAATAGGTTTATTACATTCAGATTTCTCTCATTGCTTTGGCAAATGCTTGTCAATTGTCCTCATATAGTTGGCATGTGAAATGCTGAGCAGTCAGTATTGAAAATTCATGCGTGCTCTTCCGAGACTACTTGAACTGAGTTATGGTAAGGATGCAATTATAATGACTCCAGACTATCTGTACTTTATATAAAAGAATCTGCTTGGTTTTAAAATGAATTCAGTTTCTGTTTTACGTAGCAGTAAAAAATAGTCTTTGTTTTTTCCCCCAGATGTGAAGTAGAAAATCGATATCAGGGAAATCCTCTCAAAGGAACATGTTATTGTAAGTGGTTTTGCAATTCTTATTTCTAGAAGCAAAGTAGTTCAGTAAAACTTCATTGTTTACTTTAACATGGTTTGAGAATGGCAAGTGCTGTAAGACTGTAGCAACCACCTATGAAGTGTTCCCTGGTTTGATATGTTTACATTCTCTTAAGTTGACTACATATAGGAGAATATTTTAAGCTGTTTTGATTGTGGTTGGGGTTCATGTTAATGTGTTCATAGCAGATAGCAGGAGAGAGCAGAGAGGCGTGCATCTCTGCCTTTCCATGTTTATGTTCTCTTAAAACCTTTGGGGTCATCATATTCATGTTTTAGGATATAGATAAAAAATTGAATTCTTACAATATAGTTGAAGTTTTCATCCTTCTGTCTGGAACTGATTTGTGTTAACCACCTTGGAGTGAAAGGTGAGCCTGGCAAAGTGACCAGGTTTTTATGGGTAAATGTGTTTTCTCTTGTGGGAGAATCCACACGGTAGACCAGAGTATGAGACCAGAAAAAAGGAGTTAATGTTATGGCATATCCATTGTAATTATATACCTGCTGTACTGGTTGAATAACATCCCCTCAAAATTCATGTCCACTTGGAACCTGTGAATGTGACTTTATATATATATATGTATAATTTATTAAAGTCACCTGTGGATGTGACTTTATATAAATATATGTTTTTATATATTATATATTATTTATATATAAATATGTAAATGTATATACAAAGTCACATTCACAAGTGATTTTAATAAATAATAAATATATATATTGTATATATAAAACTTCTAAAGGAAAACAAGAGAAAAACATCTTGACCTTGGGTAAGGAAAAGTTGTTAGATATGATTCTAAAAGCATAATTCATAAACAAAAAAGTAGATTAATGAAACTTTGTAAAAATTTAAAACTTATAGAAAAAAAACCACCCAAAAAACAAAAAACTCATACTAGAGAAAATATTGACAAATCATCATATATTTGTTAAAGAACTTGCATCCAGAATACAGAAAGAACTCTTACAACTGAATAAGAGACAATTCCAATTAAAAACAGGCAAAAATTTGAAAAGACATTTCATGAAAGAAGATATTACAATGGCCAACAAGCACATTAAAACCTACGTTATTAGTTATTTGGAATGGAGATATTAAAACCACAGTCAGATACAGCCCTAGAATGATTAGAATCCAATATTTCATAGAAGACAGTCATAATCTCATGTCTGCTTCTGCATTCAGTCTGTTGCAATACATCTTTTTGGTTAAACACGTGAAAAAACCCGGCCTTACCAGACATATAGTTGGAAAAGAGTATAGGAATACCCTTTTAATAGCCTTTGCAGATAATTATGGATGTTATTTGATATTATGCTGAAGCTGGACAACTGGTCATTTCTTTAAAACGGTTTGATGGGTTAACCCAAATAAAATCATACTGCCAACAGACTTGATTTTCTTTGAGGAACCTGGGTATAGGTGAGTTAAAATGCTTTCCTTGTTACTTAATTTATAAGGACAGCAGTCTGTGTCTCTTTAGACTGTTCTGTTTTGTGTGTTTTTTTAGTTTTTAAATATGCATTTCTTTCTTTCCATAGATACTCTTCTTATTGACTATCAGTTCACCTTTAGTCTATCCCAGGAAGATGACCGCTATTACACAGCTATTAATTTTGTGGCTACTCCTGATGAAGTAAGATTTTTTTAAGTCTTCCTGTTTTGTTTTGAATTTGTTTGGATCTTTTTCTTGGTCATTATGGTTAGAAGTACTGCGTTAGCAGTGCTCTCTAGACTGGAGTACATCAGAATATCTCTAGAAGTATAGCAAAGAAGTATTAGAATCTTCATTATCTCTTTTCCACGTGAAAGGCAAGAGCGGTGTTAATAAGATTTACCAGGATCTTAGACACAGACTGATGTTGAATCCACACATACTTAATCTGCCTGTCAGCCCATCACGGCCTCATACAGATAGGGGACTTCACCATCAGAGGACAGACACCAGAGCCTGGATTTACTCTCTCAAGAGTGATGAGAAGCTTAAAGACACTGCTGATTGAAATGGCAGTGATGCAGGCCCAAGCAGACAGCACAGAAGAGGACACTCCTCCTAGAGTGAGCTCTTAGCTTCATTAGGAGGCAAAACAGCAAAGGCTTAGCTGGGTCCAAAAAGAAGTTAGCCAGGAATAATCTAAATTGTTAAAATATGTATGTTGAATGTGGATTTTTATCTGCTGTCATTAACGATGAAGCCCAACATGCCTTAAGGTATTACCTAGTAGTAGAAGGAAGCCCACACCGTGTGACATTTAAAACTGAAGCATACGGAGCACGAAGATGCATCAGTACAGCTTCTTCAAAGAAATATAAAGCCATGCAGTACCCACTTCAGTACTTAAAGAAATTTTGCTAAACTTGATGGTAAATTATTTAGGAACTTCTTGGAGGTTTCTTACTTCTCATGAACATACACAAAGCCATTTACCATTACAAAATTCCATTAACAATAAATGTGGCAAATAATACATGGAAAACAATAGGACAGTAAGCCAAAGTGTATTGCCTTGTTAACAAGTGTTATCTATAAACATTGCTAAATTTAATTTTAAACGTAGAACAAAGTCCATAGTGTGGCATGTTTACTGTACAATTAAATGAAAGTAGGATTTGTTTTTAATATTCTATTTCAATGATAAAATTAAGAAAAAGTGTACTAGAAAAGATACATTCTCAAGAGTAAATTGCTTTTTAAGTAAAAATAATAAATGAAAATATTTTATGCAAAAACTGTAGGGATTAATATATCATTTGAGTGGCTGTTTTGACTGGAATTTTTTTCTTAAAGATTTTAGAATAAGATTATAACAAAAGTACCACTGCCTCATAAGCAAGTTTTTGAAGTCCTCAAAATCTTTCAGGATGTAACTGATGCTATTAATTTGATTAAAAAATAAATATAGTAGAATCTTTGTAATACTTCTTAACCAGGCGGGAAGCAACCAGGAAAATATTTGGACCTTTCTGGATTTCACTGTTTATTTTATGACGGAATACTTAGTAGTTAGCCACATGCATATGTTCTTTTATGAAAGCACAAGGATTTCAAGTTTGTTGATTCTTTCTGTGGAAAGACGTATAGTTGACCCCTGAGCAACACAGGTTAAAACTGTGAGGATCCACTTACACGCAGACTTTTTCAACCAAACGTGGAACGAAAATAAAGTATTTGTGAGATGTGAAACCTGAGTATATGGAGGGTGGACTTTTCATATGCAAGGGTTCTATGGGCAGACTGCAGACTGGAGTATGTGTGGACTTGGGCATGCTTGGGGGTCGTGGAACCAATGACCCACGTATACCGAGGGATGACTGTAGTTGTTACTTATGTGCTGCCAGCAAATACTAAATACAAATAAGTAAACCCTTGAGCTGTCCTTTTAAGATGAAGGTGAGGTCTTAGCAGTAAATGAGAAGGTAAATGTGAGAGAAACTTCTAGTTTAATGATCACATTTTAAAAATAGCTGTTTGGAAATGTTTCCATTGTTGTGATTTTGTGGCTATTAAAATGATCAGAACAACGCTTTTAAAAATCTTATTCTAACCCCTCTTAAGATCTTTTAAGAATTTCAGGGCTGGGGCAGTGGCTCACACCTGTAATCCCAGCACTTTGGGAAGCCAAGGTGAGCAGATCACCTGAGGTCAGGAGTTTGAGACCAGCCTAGCCAACATAGTGAAACCCCTTCTCTACTAAAAATACAAAAATTAGTCAGGCATGGTTGCAGGCACCTGTAGTCCCAGCGGGCTGAGGCAGGAGAATCACTTGAACCCAGGAGGTGGTGGTTGCAGTGAGCCGAGATTGCGCCATTGCAATCCAGCCTAGGGGACAAGAGCAAGACTTCGTCTCAAAACAAACAAACAAAAAAGAATAATTTCAGCACAGTTGGATTCATCTGTCAAAGATAAAAACGTAACATCAATTAGTTTGCAAAAATAATTGACCCCAGTTGAGAGATTTACTAGTGAAATTTCAGTGAAAACTAAAAATTAATGTTATAGTTTACCTAACATCACCAACAGTTCACTTCCTCCATTGGCTTAACAGATTCCTCAGCGATATCTTTATTAAGCATTAAAACCAAGAATCAGCCCAGGCACGTTGGCTCATGCCTATAATCACAGCACTTTGGGAGACCAAGGCAGGTAGATCACGAGGCCAAGAGATGGAGACCATCCTAACCAACATGGTGAAACCCCATCTCTACTAAAAATACAAAACTTAGTTGGATGTGGTGGCATGTGCTTATAATCCCAGCTACTCAGGAGACTGAGGTGAAAGTATCTCTTGAACTCAGGAAGTGGAGGTTGCAGTGAGCCAAGATTGTGCCACTGTACTCTAGCCTGGCGATAGAGCAAGACTCCATCTCAAAAAAAAAAAAAAAAAAACCAAGAATCAAAATAAATTAAGTTAGATTAGCCCTGTGAACTGCTGTATCTCTAAGTGGTAGACAAGGTTTTCAAAACTAAGAAACCATATTCAATCATATTTCTCTTGAAATAACATTTTTAGTAAGAGAAGAGTATTTTTCAAATCATGAATATAATAAAATTATTTTTTAAATTTAGTAAATTTCAGCTTTATATGCTTTTTTAAAGGCTGTTTCCAGTTATTGAGAAGTTTTACACTGTATCTAATCTATGAGTTCAGAATTGCAGGGGTTTCAGTTGTAAATAAATATAATTTAGGGTACTTGATCAAGTGTTTTACTGATAGGCATGAACTTCAGACATTTGAAAACAGCTACCCAGAGAATCCTTAGGAGGCTGATTCTCCAACACAGGTCAGAAGATGGATATCACTGTGCTCTGATAGGGGCCTTTTAAAAAGGCACTTTCTCATTCAGTTAGGTATTTGAGAAAGCATTAAATTACATATACTTTTATGGGAGGGGTTGAAGTTTTATTGGGATATATTGCTTGTATTAAGGAAAATTGGTTAAAAAATTTGCTGTGAGCTTCTCTAAAGACATCATAAAATATTTGTGATTCAGAACCTTTAGAGTAATAAAATTTAATTATTGCTTTATTTTAAAATCTAGAAACTGTTTATAATTAATTTTCTAATAATTTCTACCTCTCATCAGCAAAACAGAGATTTGGACATGTTCATCAATGCCTCCAAAAATTTCAACCTCAACATTACCTGGGCTGCCAGCTTTTCAGGTAAAGACACACCTAGACAAGACCCCCCCCTCCCCAAATGGAGGTATGATAGATTAGGAAATGTAAAATCAGAACTGAGAAAGAGAGCTCAGGAGACAAATTGGTTTGAAACCCACCTTTGCCACTTACTAGCTGTGAGACCTTGAGCAAGTGTCTAAATAACCTTAGGATTATTTTATTCACTGTAAAGTGAGGATAACAATACTTACCTCTTAGAATTGTTGTATAGATTAAATTAGGTTGTACCTGCCAGAGCTTGCTGTGGTGTCAGGCTCAGTGTCTGGTTATTCCCCTAGGCCACCACCACCATTTCTGTTCTTGCTGGGGCCACTGGCACTACCATCATTGTCTACATCCATTTTTCGGAAGTGAAAAATTCAAATGACTCATAGTTTCAATAAATGAAAACATTTTAAATAAAATGAGATTTTAGTAGCTGCAGAGAAATGTACTTTGAGAATTAAATCAAGCTCTAAAAGCACAGCTCTTGCTGTCTGTCTTACTGTGATTCACTGAAGATCGGCTGTAAAGAAAGTCTACTAATGAAATAAAGGATGAGAGGGCCAAGTACTGTGGCTCATGCCTGTAATCTCAGCACTTTTGGAGGCCAAGGCAGGCGGATCACCTGAGGTTAGGAGTTCAAGACCAGCCTAGCCAAACAGGGTAAACCCTTTTTTATAAAAAAAAAAAAAAAAGAAAAGAAAAAGTCTGAATTAGCAGAGTATTTTTCTAGAGAAAGGTGACATCTCCAAGCATGTGAAAGATTTGCAATAAGCCAGACAGTGGCTTATGCCTGTAATCCCTGCACTTTGGGAGGCTGAGGCGGGTGGATTACCTGAGGTCAGGAGTTCAAGACCAGCCTAACCAATATGGTGAAACCCCATCTCTACTAAAAATACAAAATTAGTTGGGTGTGGTGGCTCATGCCTGTAATCCCAGCTACCTGGGAGGCAGAGGCAGGAGGATTACTTGAACCTGGGAGACAGAGGTTGCAGCGAGCTGAGATTGCACCATTGTACTCTAGCCTGGGCAACAAGAGTGAAACTCTGTCTTAAAAAAAAAAAAAAAAATTGCAATGAGTGTCTCAATGAAGATGTGATAATCTGGGCTTTAGTCACAGGGTCTATGTCAGACATGGAAAAAAGTCCATTTTATTAATCTTTATCGGCACTTGAATTCGTGGCTGAGGGAGACTATGGAATGTTGAAGGACTGGAAATAGGATGGAGTTATACCAGATTAGAGGGACTTAAATACTGTGGTAGCTGACAGTAGAAGGGAAGACTGAGTGACCCCTTGAGCCCCTCCTCCCTGCTGCTGCAGGTTAGGCAGTGAGCAGTACATCAGCATTCCTGGCATGAGTACCTGGCTCATTGCCCAAGAGGTGTGAAGGGGAAATGCAAAGGAATTGAGTGCTGTGGGCAAAGTAAATGCCAGTGCCTGTTAATAGGATTCTAGTGGTATCTGTATTTCCATGACTGTGTGTGTTGCCTGTTTGGGGGTGGGGCAGGAGTAGAAAGGAGTTACATGGGTTTCTGGTAAAACCATTTTGGTTAGGGACGTAGGCTTAAATATTATTAGCCTGCCCAGCTCTAAATCTTGTCTCCATTTCTTGCTGGCTGTGTGACTTGAGGGGAAGTTACTTAATTTCTCTGAATCTCAATTTCCAGTCTGTAAGTGAAGATAATAGTAGGGCAGCTGTGAGGATTAAATGAGAGTCAGCTCTTACAGGCCGTTACTGGAACACAGGAAATGCTTGGTAAATGCTATTATCCTTATTGTTAATGAGGCCAGATTCTGTTCTCTCTGAAAACACCCCCAAAAAATGTCTCTTCTGTTTCATTTATTTTCTTCTAACAGCTGGAACCCAGGCTGGAGAAGAGATGCCTGTTGTTTCAAAAACCAACATTAAGGAGTACAAAGATAGTTTTTCTAATGAGAAGTTTGATTTTCGCAACCACCCAAATATCACTTTCTTTGTTTATGTCAGTAATTTCACCTGGCCCATCAAAATTCAGGTAAGAAGAGCTTTTTGGTCTCATACCTGCAAAGATGGTGAAATCTCTAAAGACTAAATTTGCTAATTTAGAGCTTGTGGTAAATGAGGTGTGCAATGTGGCTTTGCGTTTGTAATGTGTATGGCAGAGGAGTGCTGAGCACATGCATGCTGCACAGAAGATTGGAGTGAGGATAGACTGTATCAGTCACAAAGGACTTTTACAAAAGCACTTTTGAAAGCAAGTTACCATGTAACAGCTTTGGTCATTATAAACATAGTCACCTCTTCAGTGAGCGCTTGCCATGTGAAAGCCTGTAGGGCTACACAAAGAGCTTCAATTCTAGAGTAAGTTTAAAGAGTAGAGTAGAGTTTAAAGAAGGAGAAATGGGGAGGCTGTGTTGAAGAGCATCAGGCTTGTAGTCAGACAGAGGTAGTTTGATTCCTGGCTCTTACACAAATCATGTAGCCTTTCCACCAAGCCTCCAGTTCTCTGTGCATGTGACCTGAAGGGTAGTTGTAAGGGGCTGTGCGGCTGTTGCAGTGTCTTATTGTCAGCCTGCTCCTTTTCTCTGTTCCCAGGGGGCCAGTGTACTCTCTCTTGTCCAAGATCCATGGCCCCATTTTAGCTTTTTATACTCATGTCCCCTGGGGCCTTGCCTCAATACCGTCTGCTTCTTACCTTCTTCATTTAGGTGAATGTGGAGCTTAGGGGTAGGTGGGCTTTCAGGGACTGGTTCACCTTTAACCATGGAAG
>NW_022436973.1:22123609-22214519 GCF_009761245.1 Sapajus apella | reverse complement strand
TATATCCAAAAGAATACAAATCATTCTGTTATAAAGATACACATACATGTATGTTCATTGCAGCAGTATTCACAATAGCAAAGACATGGAACCAACCTAAATGCCCATCAATGATCAACTGGATAAAGAAAATGTGGTACATATACACCATGGAATACTATGCACTCATAAAAAGGAATGAGATCATGTCCTTTGCAGGGACATGGGTGGAGCTGGAGGCCATTATCCTCAGCAAACTAATGCAGGGACAGAAAACCAGGTACCACATGTTCTCACTTATAAGCGGGAGCTGAATGATGAGAACATGTGGACACATGGTGGGGAACAGTACACACTGGGGCCTATTGGAGGGTTATGGGGAGGAGGGAGCACATCAGGAATAATAGCTAATGGATGCTGGGCTTGATACCTAGGTGATGAGATGATGTGTGTAGCAAACCACTATGGCACATGTTTACATATGTAACCTGTACATCCTGTACATGTACCCCTGAACTTAAAATAAAAAATTAATTAAAAAAAAGCAAGTCATCACTGACCAATTAGGATGCCTTGGGACTGTAACTAAAGAAGAGTTTATCTTTCCATTCTGGAAATATGGATGACAAAAACTATGTTGTACTTTTTCTCACCACCCTCTCTCCTTTTCCTGTCTCCATGGTCTAAGATTTGTTAATCCTGTCATCAGCATCTCCCTTTGCCCTTGCATAACTCCTGCGTCCCTCCTCAGTCAGTCTTGTAAGCATCAGACACACTTCCTATTCCTGTTTCCTGTTGTCTATTACACATATGCTCACAGTGGTCTGGCCTCTTCCCTCACCACATCCTGAAACCATCCTGTCATAGTGGGCCCCAGAGAGGGAATTCTTCAGTCCCCTTCTCTCATTGCATGGCTTTGAGTCATCATCTTTCTTGTCTTCTGGATTTTTCTTTCCCTTGTTCTCTGGCCAGTCTTTTTAGGGAATCCTCTTCCTTAAACACTGGACTTGTCTAGGATTTAGACCTGGTCCTTTTCTCTCTTCACTCCACAGTTTTCTGCATGTGGGACCTGTAGTACCACGTCTATTCTGTTGATTCTCAGTGCTGCCTCCAGATCAGCACTGGCAGTTGCTGCCTGGACAGCCCTACCTGGATAATCAAAGCTCCCTGCACTCGGTGCATATTCCTTCTTGTGACCTTAGCCCCAGACTTCCATGCTTCCTCTTTCGGTGAACAGCACCACCATTTACCCTGTCACACAAGCCAGGACCTGAAGATCATTTGCATTCCTGGGATAAACCCAACTTGGGCATGACATATTATTTCCTTACTTTACACAGTGTTGGATTCAGTTTGCTAATATTTTGGTTAGAATTTTGTATCTATTTCATGAGTAAGAATGTCTGATAATTTTCCCTTTCCTTGTTATGGTTTTGATGTTATGTTAAACTAATCTTTAATAATTATAGTTTAAGGAGTTTTTTCTCTTTCTCATCTCTGGAGAAGGTGTAAGATTATAGTTAACTGAACCTCAAGTACTTGGTAGTTCTCTCCTGTAAAATCATTTGATCCTAGTGTCTTATTTGTGGAGATATTTTTAGCTGCTAATTCAGCTTCTTTAATAGTTATAAAATGTTTTGAATTTCCTCTGTTTGAGTCACTTTTCTAGGTATTTATATCATGTTTTTAATATATTTTTTAATTTTATTTTTTAAATTGATACATAATTGTGCATATTTATGAGGTACATGAGATATTTTCATACATGTATAAAAGGTATAATTATCAAATAAGGGTCATTAGGATATCCTTCACATCAAACATTTATCATTTCTTTGTGTTGAGTACATTTCACATCTTCTACTACTTTGAAATAGTGAATAAATTATTGCTAACTATAGTTATGATGACTATTGTGCCATTGAACACTGGAACATATTCCTTCTAACTATAGTTTCATACCCATTAATTAATCTCTCTCGATCTCCCCTACTCCCCAGCTGCTGGTAACCACCATTATATGCTCTACCCGTACAAGATCAGTTTTTTTAGCTCTCACATATGAGTAAGAAAACATACATGTCTTTCTGTGCCTGGCTTGTTTCACTTAACATAATGACCGCCAGTTCCATTCATGTTGCTGCAAATGACACAATTTTATTCTTTTTATGGCTGAATAATATTTCATTATATAATGTATACCACATTTTATTTGTCCATTTGTTGATGGACAAGTAGGTTGATTCTGTGTCTTCACTGTTGTGAATAGTGCTACAATAAACATTCAGAGCATGCAGTATCTCTTCAGTATACTGATTTTCATTCTTTTGAATATATACGCAGCAGTGGGATTGCTGGATCACATGGTGGATCTATTTTGAGGAACCTTCATACTGTCTTCCATAGTGGCCGTACTAATTTACATTCCCACTAGCAGTGAACTTGCATCTTCTTTCTCCATGTCCTCACCAGCATGTGTTATTGTGTCTGTTGAATAATGGCCATTTTAACTGGGATGAGATGATTTCTCATTATGGTTCTGATTTGCATGTGCCTGATGATTACTGAAGTTGAGACTTTTTTCATATGCCTGTTGGCCATTTCTATGTCTTCTTTTGAGAAATGTCTATTCAGATCATTTGCCCATTGTTAAATCTAATTTTTTTCTGTTGAGTTGTTTGAATTCCTGATGTATTCTGGTTAATCCCTTGTTGGATGAATAGTTTCCAAATATTTTCTCCCCTTCGATAAGCTGTCTCTTCACTCTCTTGTTTCCTTTGCTTCGTAGAGCTTTTTGGCTTGATATAATCCCGTTTGTCTGTTTTTGCTTTTGTTGCCTATGCTTTTGAGAGCTTACACAAAACATCGTTGCTCAGACCAGTGTCATGAAGGATTTTCCCAGTGTTTTCTTCTAGTAGTTTATGGTTTTAGGTCTTACATGTAAGTCTTTAATCCATTTAAATTTGATTTTTGTATATGGTGAGAGAGAGGGGTCTAGTTTTATTTTTCTGCACATGGATATACAGTTTTCCCTGCACCATTTATTGAAGAACCTATCATTTCCCCACTGAACATTCTTGACTCCATTATTGAAAACCAGTTGGCTATGAATATGTGGATTTATTTCTGAGTTCTTAATTTTGTTCCACTGGTCTGTGTATCTGTTTTTATGCCAGTATCATGCTGTTGTGGGTACTATAGCTTTATAGTATATTTTGAAGTAAGGTGATATGATGCCTCCAGTTTTGTTCTTTTTGCTCAGAAATGCTTTGGTGGGCCGGGCCTATTGGCTCACACCTATAATCCCAGCACTTTGGGAGGCCAAGGCAGGTGGATCACCTGAGGTCAGGAGTTCGAGACCAGCCTGGCCAACATGGCAAAACCCCTTCTCTAATAAAAATACAAAAATTAGCTGGGTGCAGTGGTGGGTTCCTATAATCCCAGCTGCTTGGGAGGCTGAGGCAGGAGAATCTTTTGAACTTGAGAGGCAGAGGTTGCAGAGATTGCACCACTGCACTCCACCCTGGGCAAACAGAGCGAGACTCTGTCTCAAAAAAGGGAAAAAAAAATGCTTTTGTTATTTGGGGTCTTCTGTGGTTCCATACAAATTTTAGGATTTTTTTTTCTATTTCCGTGAAGAATGTCATTGGTGTAGAGATTACATTGAATCAGTAGATAGCTTTTGGGAGTGTATTGTTTTCACAATATTAATTCTTTCAGTCCACAAACATGGTGTCTCTTCCCATTTTTTTGTGTGACTGCTTCAATTTCTTACATCAGTGTTTTATAGTTTTCTTGTAGAGAGGGCTTTCACTTCCTTGATTAAATTTATTCCTAGGGTTGTTTTTAGAGGTTTTAAAAAAAAAATCTATCATGAATGGGATTGCTTTCTTGATTTCTTCTGCTAGTTTGTTGTTGTTGTATAGAAATGCTTCTGATTTTTGTGTGTTGATTTTGTATTCTGCAACTCATACATTGAATACAAGATGGTATAGTCACTCTGGAAAATAGTTTGTCTGATTCTTAAAAAACTAATGTTATACTTACGGTTTAACCCAGCAATCGCATTCCTGGCCATTTATCCTAGAGATATGAAAACCAGTGTTTTGTCACAAACACCTGTACAACCGGGTTTATGGCCCTTAACAGCAATATTTAACAGCTTTACTTATAATAGCCCAAAACTGGAAATAAGCCAAATATTCCTCAACAAATGAATGGTTAAATAAATGATGCTATGTACACACCATGGCATAATCCCCAGCAACAAAAAGAAATGAAGTATTAATATACAGAAACACAACAATTTTGATAAATCACAAGCAAATTTTGCTGATTGAAAAAGAAAATCTTAGAAATTTATATACTGCATGATTGCATTTATATAGCACTTGAAAATTTTAGATCTCGTATACCTATACACATACTGAATATGTATTCTGAAGCTTCAAATTTCTCTGACTTCTTAGGACTCTGATCTCTAGACCCTCTTTTTTCTTTTTCTTTGAGACGGAGTTTCACTCTTGTTACCCAGGCTGGAGTGCAGTGGCGCGATCTCGGCTCACTGCAACCTCCGCCTCGATCTCGGCTCACTGCAACCTCTGCCTCCTGGGTTCAGGCAATTCTCCTGCCTCAGCCTCCTGAGTAGCTAGGATTACAGGCACGCGCCACCATGCCCAGCTAATTTTTTGTATTTTTAGTAGAGACGGAGTTTCACCAGACCCTCTTTTAAAGGAGCTTATCTGGTTAGGCCAGGCCCACCCACACAGGAGGAGGAAAGATACAGGAGGTGGAAATCTTGCGGTTATTAGAATTCTCCCTGCCATAGGCTGCATTTGGAGTGGGGCTTGCAGGGGTTTCGGTTGTTTCTCTGATCCGAAAGAGGTTGAGCTCTAGGCTCTAGTCAGTATAATTTCAGTTTGGCAACATCTCCTGACCCTATTAAATGTAGATGATATATATTTGTTAGGTTATCTTCATGTAAAACACTTGATTAGGGTTTTACTAAATAAAATTTATTGACTCATTTTAGGTTGAGATTGTTTTTGTACTGCCATACCTCTCCATATTCTGAATCTAACTGAACATCATGCTTTGTTGCTTATAGCTGACAAATGATTAGTACTTTTAAGATTCATAGTGAAAATCTTGACTTACACTGCGGACACTTCTCAGTCTGTGCATATAAGCAAGCTTTTGTGCTGGAGATAGCTGTGCTTGTTGCCAAAGCTAGTTTTTTTCCTCCTAGTTCTCTATTGCTCCACCCTCTGAAAGTCACTGAAATGGTTTTAGAGCTTTCCTTCTAGAGGGAGCACTTCCCCATACTTACTTCTAAGAAGTAATAATTTTTAGTTTTAGAATCAAGGGAGATGTTGATTTTCTTCCTGATTTTTTGGTGCTCCTTATCTGAGCTGGATCACTAACTTAAATTAAGATCCACTTATGAACACTGCATTTAGGAGCACTTGTGAAAATAAATGATGGCATACTCACAATTTAATTTGCCAAGCTCTCCTTGAAAACGCAGGTAAGTTCTGTTGCAAACATGTCTTATTGCTGTTTGGTGCAAATGACTGCACTATTCACTGTGACTAGACCTATGTCATCATGTGTTCTCATTGTCCTCGCATGAGAGCCTGGTTGACACTGGTTCTGTCTGCACTGGGGACCGTTTCTGGCTGTGCGCTATGTGGAGGACTGAGCTGGTGTCTTTCGGGGTAAATGCTTGGTGTTCTCAACAAGGGCTGCATGTTTCCTTCTTGCTAGAGCCTTAGCTTTTCTAGGTGTGTAGCATGGCTCTTAAATACACACATTTAGCAACTGTGCAAATTCAGTAAAAATGGAGAGACTTATTTAGAATAGGGAAATGTCTAAATAGTGCAGTGTAGGCCATTCAGTTAAATTTCAGTATGGTTTTCAATGCAGGCAAAGCCATTTTGCTTTTGATTCTCATTTTTTAAAGCAAAATAACTGAGGAAATCTGATTCTCTACTCGGAAATTTGTGTAAGAATTGGGGCTCTAAAAATGGTAATACTAAACTCAAGTTTCTTCACTCCGAACCAATCCCAGGATTCTTTTCCATAATTAGGAACAGATCAAAACCTATAACTGCTGAGGGAATTTAAAACTGACTATAAAAACCTTTGTAGATGCAGTTAAAAAACAAATAATATACTCCAAGAATGTTAACTTAAAAAAAAAAAAGAGAGAACAAACAAAACCCACAGACTGAAAAGTCCTGTTTCTAGGAGGGTGGCAGGTGTGTTGGGGCTGGTTGTGCCTGTTTTCTGATCGGTTGTTCCTGTGGGTGAGCACCCTTCCCTCTGCCCCTGCTTTCTGAAAGCTATCCTAGTTGTTCTTCCCAGTAAGCGGGGGCTCAGCTGGCTTCAGCTGTGTCCATAGTTTAGGGGGCTAGGTGTTCAAGATAGAAGATGGCTGAGCAGATGGTGTGTATTGTGTGGTGGGCAGGTGGAGTGGTGAGGCTCTGGCTTGTTCCTGACTCTGCAACAGAGCTTGTTACTGTAATGTGGAACTAATATAGAAGTTGTCTGCATGCTGGGTGTTTCATTTACTGTTCTACATAAGAGGCCAGTGTTCACAAGTAGAGGCAGCACAGAATTGGTATGGAGAACTGGGCATTCATTTAGATTTTAGAGTTCTGTTTATGGGTGCTAACAGGATTGCTGTACTGAGAGAGGGATGTGTAAAACTTTTGTTCACTTGGATATGCTATTTTTCTTATAACAGCTTTATTGAGACATAATTTACACACCATACAGTTCACGCATTTAAAGTACACAGTTCATTAGTTTTCAGTATATTCACAGAATTGTGCAGCCACCCATCATCACCACAGTGAGTTTTAGAATATTTTCATCACTTCCAGAAGAAGCCCCCTAGCAGTCACTCTCCATTCCTCCCTCTTCTGGCAACCCTCAGTCTGTATTTCCTGTCTCCATGGATTTGCGTATTCTGGACATTTTATATAAATTGAGTCACATGCTGTGCTGTCACTTAGCATAATGTTTTCAAGGTTTACCCAAGTTTAGTATGTTTCAGTATTTATTCCTTGTTATAGCTGAACAATATTCCTTATATGTGTATACCACACTTTGTTTATCCATTTTTCTATCGATGGATACTTGGATGGTTTTCACTCTTTGGCTGTTATGAATAGTGTCAGATATACTTTTAATGTTTATATTTATTATATAATAACAATGTATATCCATAGCTGCTGGTGTTAGTTATCTGTACCTTTTTTTTTTTTTTGACGGAGTTTCACTCTTGTTACCCAGGCTGGAGTGCAATGGCCCGATCTCGGCTAACCGCAACCTCCACCTCCCGGGTTCAGGCAATTCTCCTGCCTCAACCTCCTGAGTAGCTGGGATTACAGGCATGCACCACCATGCCCAGCTAATGTTTTGTATTTTTAGTAGAGATGGGGTTTCACCATGTTGACCAGGATGGTCTCGATCTCTTGACCTCGTGATCCACCCGCCTCGGCCTCCCAGTTATCTGTATCTTAAGAGTTTTAAGAATTATAAAGTCATGCTGTAATTCTAGGACTTAGGGAGGCCGAGGCAGGCAGATCACTTTAGCTCAGGAGTTTGAGACCAGCCTGGGCAACATGATAAAACCCTGCCTCTACTAAAATACAAAAAAATTAGTTGAGTGTGGTGGTGTGTTCCTGTAGTCCCAGCTACTCGCAAGGCTGAGACATGAGAATCACTTGAACCCAGGTAGCAGATGTTGCAGTGAGCCAAGATTGCACCACTGTACTCCAGCCTGGGCAACAGAGCAAAACTCTGTCTCCAAAAAAAAAGAAAAAAGAGAGAGAGAATTAAACTGTACTTAAAGCACGTGTCTGTCTTCATTTCAAACTACAGTGTTTGTACAGCCTTGTAGGTTTCATCATAAAGAAAAATGAATTATTCCTTCTACTCGAAAGTCCTCTCTCCTGCTTTTCAGCTTTGGCTTTGGTTGTCACTTCTCAGCTCTTTAATGCTATTGTTCCCTTGGGTTTCATCTAGACTCTTTTTCCTTGGGTAATCTCATCCACACCATCTGGGAACACTGCCTGTGGCTGGATGGATAAATCTTCGTTTCTAGCAGACCTCTCTCCTGGATCTCCAGAGCCAGGAACCCACTAGACTTCTTTAAAACTCACTCAGCCAGCAGACTTTCTGGCCCAGAGCAGCAGCTGTGAGTGGACAGCAGGCGCCTTCATCAGAAGCTTAGTGTCAGAAGTGTGCCAATGCATTCTTGGGAGCCACGAGAGGGGAGGGGAGTGCCCTGTGTCACCTGAGTCCAACTTAGGATCGACCACACCAGAGCTGAGGCCTACGGAGCATGGAGAGGGGGAAAGGGGTGTTTGTGGTGGGGAAAGGGAATGACCAGCCCTTTCAGGAACTTCCAGGAGTTTAGTAGAGCTGGTGACAGTGCTGTGAGCAAGGAGCTGGAGAGTGGGGAGGGCCTGGAGTCCTGACGTAACTGGGAGTCGTTGAGGTTTTTTAAGCTGAGAAGTAACCAAAGATCAATGTTTAGAAAGACCCCACTGGCAGCAGTTGGGAGTCTGGATTGGAATGAGCCAGGCCTGTCGGGGAGTCCAGGTGGAATTCTTGTGTAGAAACCCAGGGAAGGGGACCATCTGATGACACACATCCCATAGCAACTTTCAGAGGAGCCGACACCTTTTTCTGATATTGTCAGAACAATTGCTGACCAGTGCTGTGGGCTGGCTGAAGTTGGCAATCAAGAATTTGTTATCTCAGTCTACGCAGTGTGGAGTTAGAGGAGTGGATTGTTCTCAGTTGGAATTTTGTCCAGAGATTTAGGAGGTAGAAGAAAAGAGAGGGCTGAGGACATAAACACCCAAATTTTACAAAGAAGAAAGTTCAGAGCTGCTGTCTATATTGAAATAGTTAAGAGGGAAATGATTGGAGGTCTAGGATTTGCTTCAAAATAATATGGTTGTGGGGAAAGTAAGTGGAGTGCAGATGAAACAAGGCTGACCATGAGCTGGTCAATTTACTAAAGCAGGATGATGAGCACATGAGGTTCATTATAGTGCCGTTTCTACTTTTTTAAAAATTTAAGATTTTCCAAAATGAAAAAGAGGCCAGACGTAGTGGCTCATGCCTGCAATCCTAGCACTTTGAGAGCCTGAGATACAAGGATCACTTGAACCCAGAGATCAGCCTGGGCAATATAGTGAGACTCCATCTCTACTAAAAAAGAAAAAAAACTACACTGTGAAAAAAATAATACAGGTGGTAGAAGAAGAAATAAAGGTATGAGTACATGGTTAGGCCTCCTAAAGACAGCTACAAGAGCATGCCTCTGCTGGGCAGGCCTGCAGCATAGTGCAACCTGGAGCTGAAGTTCTGTTCGCCTTTACGGGAAGCACACAGCATTGTACGGAGCTTTTACCAGTTACCGGTGGGCAGTCTCTAGAACACTCAGGAGTCGGGGCAAAACTGCCTCTCCCTCACCTCAGCTCACCCACCCACCCACCTTGGTGAAAATGGAAAACAGAGCTTCCCAGCAAGCCTCCTGCCTTCACTCCAGTGCACAGGTGCATCAGGGTCTGAAGGCTCCTCCCTGTGGGGCCTGGGAAGCTGCCCTTCAGTGGGCTATGGCTGCACTGTCTCCTGATCCTGCAGCTGTGTGTGGGTCACAGGCACGTCGTGTCCCCATATCCCAGAGAGTTATGTCTATTTCCTGTCTGTGGTGGCATATTTCCATCACTGTCACCCTCAGGATAACGGCAGAGGAACTAACAGAGGCACTAAGACCAGTGATATATATACTGGGGTGGGTCTGATGACGAAAATCACCTTCTGTTTCAGTAAGAAGTTGGTTAAAGTGATGCCTGAAATGGATAGATCAGGAAATAACAATAAAAACATTAATGATAAAAAGGCAGCTCCCAGAAGAACTGAAAAGTAACCTAGTTAAAGGTGGTGGCCCTGGAGAGAAACCTTCAGAAGAGCAGAGGAGGAGCAGGGAATGTTGCTTTTCATGACTAGCCTTTCGGTACCTTTTCATATTTCAGCTAAGTACATAGTTCTCTAATGAATTCAAAATTGTTAATGAGTGTGTTATAATAGAATAGTAATCTTGGACTCAGGTTCTACCCACCGTACTTGATTAGAAATTTATTCTCAGCCTCTGTTTTGGCAGAGACCCCATCCCTTCTCTCAGGGACATATAGAAACCTTAGGGCTGAACTGAGCTCAGAGATTGGGGAAGAACCCCTGGTCTGATCTTCAGTCGCTGACTGCTGTGTCCAATTCCCTGGCCCCTCACTCTTGAGGGAAGCATCCTCACTCTCATGTGGCACAGGCTTGGACATGAAGCTCCAAAGCCTCCCTAACCTGCCACCAGGACATATTCCCAGGCACTTTCAGAATGTGAAACCTCCCCTCATTCCCTGTTTCCCTGCCTCCAGGTTTAAGCCCTGCCTTTCCTTCTGTTTCAAAGCACTGTCCTCTCTTCCTCTACCCTTATCCTTCCCCATCTCCCTCTCACTCCCCCAGAAGAGTCAAACAAACTATGGGGCTTTAACCTTTCAAGTAAAGGCGAGGATTTTTTTTTTTCAATGCAGTACCTGAAATACTAAATAAATTATCTAGGGAAAGGAACAGAGGAGGAGTTTTTGTTGTTGTTGTTGTTGTTGTTTTGCGACAGTCTCGCTCTGTCGCCCAAGCTGGAGTCCAGTGGTGCGATCTTGGCTTACTGCAACCTCTCCGCCTCCTGGGTTTGAGCAATTTTTGTGCCTCAGCCTCCCGAGTAGCTGGGATTACAGGCGCATGCCACCACACCCAACTAATTTTTGTATTTTTAGTAGAAACGGGGTTTTGCCATGTTGGCCAGGCTGGTCTCGAACTCCTGGCCTCAAGTGATCTACCCACCTCAGCCTCCCAAAGTTCTGGGATTACAGGCGTAAGCCACTGTGTCCAGCCTGATTTTTAAATAATTTCTTACTTCAGAGTTTCCTGAAGTTTGGCCTATGGAGACTAGCATCAGAATCACTTGAGGAGCTTAAAGATACAGAGATAGGGATAGGGCCTGGGATTCTGACTTTGTTGTAAGCTGGGAGTTTGAGAGCCACGGCCTAGTTCTTAGAATACGAAAGTGTATCTGCTCTTGTATGGGAGGTACAACAGTAATTTAAGTTAGGAATTGGTATCTTCATAGAGGAATGCAGGAATCCTTTTCTCCAGGATGTCTGTCTGTAGACAGCCATGGTATATGGTAGACCAGGTTTGTCCAACCCACAGCCCACGGGCCACATGCAGCCCGGGACAGCTTTGAATACAGCCCAACACAATTCATAAACTTTCTTAAAACATGAGGGTTTTTTTGCATTTTTTTTTTCCAGCTCATCAGCACTATCGTTTGTTAGCGTATTTTATGTGTGGCCGAAGATAATTCTTCTTCCAGTGTGGCCTAGGGAAGCCAAAAGATTGGCCACCCCTATGTAGACTGTGATTATCACACACCCTGAGAAGGAAGCAGATCCGTCCTGACAGAGCGTAGAGGAGAGCCTGCCAGTTTCTAGTGGGGTTGGGGGTGCTGAAAAAGGGAGACAGTGATGTGCTAAGTCAGGAAGGAATGGGACGACCCCCATGCACACAGGCAGAGAGGCTCTCTGGTGACCATCTGCTGTCAGGTACAGTGGTACAGTAGTACAGTGACAGAAGCACTTTTGGCTGAAGTGCAGCATTTAGTGGTTGGGGAAGTGCAGGTCCGTAATATCTTACCCCAGACCCTAGGCCTCACTGAGCTTCTGAGTTAGAGTTTTTCAGAATTTATAAACAGATCCAGAGGGCCCATGGGGTAGATACACCTTAGACATACTGATGAAAGTGGAGTTGGAATTAGGTTGTAGAAGTAGCAGAACCTGAATTCTAGGTTTCTTGGAGTGTAGAGTATGGTGTCTACTGTTTGGAAATAGAGAAGAATGGCATTATGAGTTTTATTTATAAAATAGAATTTCTTCTTTGTATTAAAATAGATTTTTATATAGGAAATCTTCTTTATCTTCAGTATCAGAAAGGTCCCCAAATCCATTTCACCATTTTCAGAATAAATCATGAAAGAAAGATTTGGGATATTATCTTTAAAAATGAAACCAGAAAGTATGGGAAAATACTTTTAGAGTTAACAAAATTTAAATTACAGTTACAATCATGAAGCAGATATGGTCCTGCTTCATGAGCCAAGTTCATAAAAGAAAAAAGGAAGTCAATCAGATCTTACTGAGTTCTGTGAGAGAGATCATTATTTAACATAATCATTTATTCAGCAGATCTTTATTAAGTGCCAATTAATGTATTAGTCGCTGCTTTAGGCACTGGAGATGTATAGTCAGTGGGAATAGGGGAAATCTCTGTCCTCAGTTCTCACAGATCTTATTTCCGTAACTACGTGTACAGATACGGGCTATGAATTAAATAGAGCAAGATAAAGAGAAGGGGGTATGGCTTCAGTCATGCACATGGTGCCCAGAGGCGTGATAGCTCCATCATGGACTCCATCATGGAGTCCATCACTTGAGACTTGACTTCACAGCAGGATTTAAAAAGCAACAGTCTCAGGAAATGTCTCAGTTTCCCCAAGGTCCTCTCTTAATCCCATTCAGAGTATTACGAAGCACTTCCTATACCTTCATCCTTAATCCCTTCTTCAGTTGATAACTGAAGGGCTAAATCTGCCAAGTCTTCCTTTGTCAGTGGTTTTGTATGAGCAGTTCTCTAACAGCACTTCCACTAAAATCTTATCTTTTGCAAGACTGATTTTACAGTTGGTTTGCATTGTCTGGGAGTCTGGGAGTAGGGACAGCCCAATTTATGCTTCTTATCAAGGTTATGCTTTTTACATTGAGTAACTTTTAATTACCCAGTAATTAAAATTACTGGGTAATGTTTAACAGTACTCCCCTTCATTTTCAGAAGTGTTCAGTTTGAACAATAAGTTTGGCACCTTATCAGTCAAAGATTGACCAACAAAGACTGACAACAGTGCGTGGGGTAATCAGCAGTGTTAGATATTTCTAAGTGGTCAGTGCATTCATAAACATTTTCATGTTAGAACTTTGGCTTCCTCAGACAGTCTTGTAACTACGGAAACTTAGATGATGAAGATTCAACATAAGAGGACCCCTTTAGAGTCTTGGGTACCAGCCATACTGACAGCTGTTTTATATGAGGTTCTTTATGATTATAATTTGGACACGAACATAGAGTGATCCTGCTTCAGCAAGAAGTCAGGCTAATGGTTGGCATCCAGTGTGGGGGAAGGCGGGGGCTGCCCTGAGGAGTGCTGTGTGGCACAGAGCACATGACACCAGATAGGTCCTCAGACAGTGCCCTTAGCATCCAATGGTTTTTGGCATCTAGCAGTGAGTGAAAGTATCTCATAGATTCTTTAAGTGTAAACACCGAGGGCACACTTACGGTTTAAAAGATTGAAATCCAGACAGGGTTGGGGTGGATTCTGGTCTGTTTCCTTCTCTCTCTTTATGTGTTATAACTTGGATTCTTCATTCTCCAAGATGATTTTGTTTATATAATTGTCCTCCAATCTTATTTTAAACTTTTATGTGAGGACCATGGGTCATATTCTGCAGCTTTCCTTCTCTCAAGGAGGTGGGACTGGCTATTGTGATAAAAGAAGGAAAAGAAAAGAAAGTGGGTTTCTCTTTACTATATGAAATTATGTGACTTTATATTTCTGATTATAAATGGTGGCCACAGGGAGGACACAAAAAATTCAGATTCTAAGCCCCATAATATTTTATGGCCTGAATAGTGTTGGAACTTTATTTATTTATGGAATGTCAAAAAGAAAATAGGGCCATCAAAAAAGCAAACAGTAGAAGTCTCTTTTCTGGCCCCTGTGAGTCTGGCTGTAAAAACAGTGCAAGGGGTTGGGGGTGGGACTAATAAAGCAGATGCTAGGCCGGGCGCAGTGGCTCAAGCCTATAATCCCAGCACTTTGGGAGGCCGAGGCGGGTGGATCACGAGGTCAAGAGATCGAGACCATCCTGGTCAGCACGGTGAAACCCCGTCTCTACTAAAAATACAAAAAATTAGCTGGGCATGGTGGCGCATGCCTGTAATCCCAGCTACTCAGGAGGCTGAGGCAGGAGAATTGCCTGAACCCAGGAGGCGGAGGTTGCGGTGAGCCGAGATCGTGCCATTGCACTCCAGCCTGGGTAACATGAGTGAAACTCCGTCTCAAAAAAAAAAAAAGCAGATGCTAGTCATTTACCTTCTGTGCTTGTTGTGTGAATTGCCTGTACTGGCATTGTCACTTGGTCAGTAATTGTTTCGTTTGTAATACCATTGTCTCTCCAAAGAGGGCTGAGTTCCCTAAAAAAAGCAAGCAATGGCCGGGGGTGGTGGCTAATCTCAGCACTTTAGGAGGCCGAGGCGGGCCGATCACGAGGTCAAGAGATCGAGACCATCCTGGCCAATGTAGTAAAACCCTGTCTCTACTAAAATACAAAAATTAGCTGGGTGTGGTGGCGCGCACCTGTAGTCCCAGCTACTTGGGAGGCTGAGGCAGGAGAATTGCTTGAATCTGGGAGGTAGAGGTTGCAGTGAGCCCAGATTGCACCACCGCACTTCAGCCTGGTGCCTGGTGACAGAGCGAGACTCTGTCTCAAGAAAAAAAAATAGCAGGCAATGCACCACAGCGTCTGGCTAGTACCACGTATATTGTAGGTCATAGTAAAGACACAATTATCATATTTAATTAATTCGGAGGTATGCATTTTTTCCTGTGCTAATATCCCTGAAATCATGATGCATCTTATGGTCAGTGACTTAAAAATCATTTTGTTGTAGTTAAAGTGTTTTTCCTAAATAATACACAGAATAATGCCTCTTTCACCCAGTGTTAATTAAGAGTTGATGAAATATGTTGTGTTTTTATATTCTTGGTATGAAAACTGTTAATTGATAATAAAATTATTTAAGTTCTAACTGATGACATATTGTCAGATGATGTTCAATGTGGCAAAACATGAGGCACAATTTTTTGTTAAAAGGACAGTATCTTGCAGTCAGTACACACTGAGTGCATAAATGTTGACAGAATGAAGAGCACAAAATGGGTGTGCCCACCTGGAGGCAGAGCCATGAATCAGTACTGAGGCAGACAAGAAGAGCTTTGTGTGTGGGTGGAGGTGCAGGGAGGGAGCGCCAGGCTTCATGGAGGCCTGCGAGGGTCTCCGGGGTCAGATGGAGAGAACCTCAGGGCTGATGTGAAGCTCAGAGGGAGCTGCAGGAGGCTGTGCTAAAGCCTCAGAGTATTGCCATGGGGCTGGCAACTAAACAAGAAAACTGAAGGGGTTTCATTAATTTCTTTAAAACGTAAACTCTGTTTTCAGCTTAAGTCTTGAAATGAGAAGCCTGAATCTGTGGTGGTTTCATAACCTGCATAATCACACTATCTGTTTTTCTGTCACAGATTGCCTTCTCGCAGCACAGCAATTTTATGGACCTAGTACAATTCTTCGTGACTTTCTTCAGGTAATTTTGCTTATACAGACTCTCTCTGTTCTTTTGATTTAGGAGCTAGATCCATTAATAGAGTATCAGCTCCTAAAAGATAGAAGAATAATCCTGTGTTTCCACCACAGATCAAGTTTACTTTATATGTGTTCCTGAAAAGTTAGGAACAATAATATAAAGTCAGTTACAATAATATAAACTCAATCTAGCATGATAAAGTGAAAACACCTGGTTTGTATGTTCTGGCTTGCAGGGGGTGGTGGGGGCTTTGCATGTATCCTGTATTAATTTTTGCATGTATCCTGTAGATAATTTGGCTCTTCATATGGGGAGAATTGGGGACTAAAACAACATTTAATTAATAATGCTTACTGATGTGAGCTATATATATGCTTATTCTTGTTCAAGAGCTGAGCCTGGTGATTATCCTGAGTTTTAAAGCTGAAATTGATTTGTTAGTTCCCTGGGATTTTCTCTTTTATTTCCATAGTTTTTTTCTTAATTTAATTTTTATCTTTATGAAAATACTATATATAAATAATTGAAAAAGACAAAAAAGTGCTGCAGTTTTTAAAACAGAAAGCCAGCAATAGCCTGCCTTGCACCTTCCCACCCTCATATCCCCTCAGTTTAAATTGTTTTAGTTTTTTACTTCTCTGTGTTTACACTTGGTTTTTCTTTTGTTCTTGAGTTCTTTTTTGAAGTCCTACTGTAGAAGATGAGGATATACTGTGTTACATGTCCTGTCCTAGCATCTGCCCTCACACCACAAAAACATACAAAAGTCTCTTCTTCTCTTTCATTTAATACCGTTATATCACAATATAGGGCTAAATCAATGATCCCTATTTACTATTTACGTTATAATCATAAAACTCTCTATTTCTCTCTTTTTTTTTTTGAGATGGAGTTTTACTCTTTCGCCCAGGCTGGAGTGCAGTAGCATAATCTCAGCTCACTGCAACCTCCGCCTTCCAGTTTCAAGCGATTCTCCTGCCTCAGCTTCCCAAGTAGCTGGGATTACAGGCCACCACCATGTCCAGCTAATTTTTGTATTTTTAATAGAGACGGGGTTTCACCATATTGTCCAGGCTGGTCTCAAACTCTTGACCTCATGATCTGCCTGCCTCAGCCTCCCAAAGCGCTGGGATTACAGGCGAGAGCCACCACGACTGGCCAGCTGTAAAATTCTTATTCACAACTGCATTGAACAGTGACTACACTACCAGATTTTTTGGGTAGAAGGATCGTTCTTTGCTTATCCTAAATGTAGTATTTGCCATGTTTGGTTTTTTAATTGTTTGATTTTTCTGTGTGCCTACCCCTGATTGATCACTATACTCTTGCCGACGTACCTTTAGAACAGTAAAAAATAAAATAAAATACCACTGTACTGTGACTGAACTAAGAAATCTCACTATGGTCACACACAAGCAGGTGCTCTCTTGTTGAGTTTCTCTTGGAGTTGTCCACCCTAGAGCCCTCCCACCTCCTGCCCCCCAGGCACACTTGTTATTCTGAGGCCTTTGCCTTCCTCCTATATTGAAGTCTCTGTTTCCAGGTTCCATGTCTTCATCTTCCTATCTGTCCCCTCTTTTTACTGAAGCACGTTCTCCAGATGTATGAGAAGGTACCTGGGAGGTAACTTTTCTATGAGCTCTCCTGACTGAAAATATGTTTATTTTATCTTTATAATTTGATTGAATGTCTGGGGCCAGGTGCTGTGGCTCACACCTGTATTTCTAGCACTTTGGGAGGCCGAAGTGGGTGGATCACTTTAGCTCAGGAGTTCAAGCCAGCCTGGGCAACATGGCAAAACCCTGTCTCTACAAAAAAAAATACAAAGTAGCTCGATGTGGTGGCACATGCCTGTAGTCCCAGCTAATCATCAGACTGAAGCAGGAGAATGCCTTGAGCCTAGGAGGCAGAGGTTGCAGTGAGCAGAGATTGCACCACTGCACTCCATCCTGGGTGACAGAGTGAGACCCTGTCTCAAAAAAAAAAAAAAAAAAAAAAAAAAATCTGACTAGAGAATTCTAGGTTCCAAATCATTTTCCATTAGAATTGAGAAGACATTGTACTATTTCTTCTGACATCTACTATAATATTGAGAAGACAAGTACTGTCATAATTTCCACTCTTAATATTGGATCTGTTTTCTCTCTTAAAAAGTATATTTAAATGTAATATAAAGTTACAGAAACATTTGCAAATCCTAAGTGTGTAGCCCAGTGAATTATCACAAATTGAACACTTCTAGAGTATTGGTAATGTTATCTCTTGTTCACCCAGAACATTTCAGGCTTCTTATTTCTTTTGTACCAGTTTTGGCAAGTTGTGTATAGTTTTCTTCTAATGGTCTCACTCCACCTGTTCCATTCTCTTGTTCACTCAGAACAAGAGTTAATATTACCAGTACTCTTTAGTCTTGTGTTTTTCCCTCACTCACAACCCTGCCTCTTCTCCAAATGTACCGTTTACCTGACTTCTCAAACCATACATTGCATTTGCTATTTTTGAAATGCATATAAATTATCATTATTATTATTATTTTGAGACTGAGTCTCTGTCAGTTGCCCAGGCTGAAGTGCAGTGATGTGATCTTGGTTCACTGCAGCCTCAGCCTCCCGGGTTCAAGCAATTCTCCTGCCTCGACCTCCCTCCCAAGTAGCTGGGATTACAGGCACTCACCACCTTGCCTGGCTAATTTTTATATTTTTAGTAGAGACCGGGATTCACCGTGTTGGTCAGGCTGGTCTCAAACTCCTAACCTTGCAATCCACCCGCCTCAGCCTCCCAAAGTGCTGGGATTACCGGCATAAGCCACGACGCCCAGCCAGAAAGGATCTTAAAAACTGTGAATTGGATCTTTGAAAAGGGTAAGAATAATATTGACAAACTCCTGGCAAGATTAACCAAGGAAAAAAGAGAGAAGGTATAAAAAGGGGGGCATTCTTCCAAACCTCGCAGATGTTTTTTTCCTCCAGAAGGGTATTTTATGAACAACTTCATGTGAATAAATTTGAAAATGAAACAGATGGAATGAGACCATTAAAAGAAAACCACATACAACTCGCCAAAACCAACACAGAAGTAGTAAGAAGCCTGAATAGTTCTATATCCATTTTTAAAACAATACTAATTTAAGTTTTGTCATAGTAAAAACTCTAGGCCCCCGGTGGCTTAATTGGTAACATAACCTTTTTAAGAGAGAAATAATACCAATCTTAACCAAATGTGGAGAACAGATAAAGAAGGAGCACTCCTTGTTTCTTTTTTTAACCTAGCACAACCTGACAAGAACATTATGAGATAGGAATTTATAAGCCAGTATCACTCATTAATGGGGAAGCAATCAATAACCAATATTATCTGTCAATAATATTAAAAGGCTGCTATGTCATGACCCAATTGGATTTATTTTAGAAATTGCAAGATTGATTTAGTGTCAGAAAAGCAATCAGTATAATTCACTTCAATTGCATTAAAGAAAATACCATGATCATCTTAATCAATGGAGGGGATAAAGCATTTGATAAAATTTAATATCCATTCATTTGAAAAACAGCTTCTTAGAAAACTAGAAAGAGAAACTTCCTGAACACTGATAGTGGAACAACATATAACGTCAACAGCAAACCACTTTCTTAATGGTAGAATGTTAGAAGTTTGAGTTTGGGAACAAGACAGAGATACCCACTATCACTTCTACTCTGCATTGTGCTCAGCTCTAACCAGTACAGTAACACAAGAAAAATAAAATATATGAGAATTGGAAAGGAAAAAACAATTATTACTTGTGACATGATTGTATTTGTAGAAATTCAAAAGCATCTAAAGTATTAGAAATAATAAATACAAAGTTATTCGACTCCAGAGAAATATAAAAAATTACGTTGTTCAGAGACATTCTTGCAGCTCTCATTAGTAAGGGCAGATGCTGGCATGAAAATCATGGGATTGTATTTCCTATAGGAAGCCATTAGGTGGAGTAGGTGGCCTTCTCCCCTCTTTACTATGAAAGAAGAAATTATTTCCTGAGTGATGCTGGAAGCAGATGGCCTCCTGTCAAGATCCATCGACATTCTGATGAGCCCATGTTTGTCTCCTGTGGGTTGATGAGATTGGGAAAGAGAGTTATTGACAGGTTCTTAACTTGCTGTTTTCGATATGAAGTTCACTTATAATTTTTTTTTAAATTTCAGTTGCTTATGCATTTTGTTCTCCAGAGCATGAGAGATCCCTCCTGTATTGTCTTTAATTATTTTCTGGGTGATGACCTCTCCACTAAGAGGCAACTAGTTGTGTTCATCCAATCTTGGAGGGAAATAAAATAACTTAATAAACAAAAAAAGATAAATTTTTGAGGTGATAGATATCCCAGTTACCCTGACTGGATCATTACACATTGTATACAGGAATCAAAATATCACCTATAGGCACAAAATATGTACAAGTATTATAAATCAATAAAATTTTTTTTTAAATTTAAATAAAGACATTCAGTATGTCTAAGGAAAAAAGAAATGAAATCTGTTTCTATATTTCACCCCCCAAAAAAGAAATTCACATTTGTATTCATTTGATAAATAAAATTGTTCAAACTTACAGCATAATCATATCAAGAAAGAATGACCAAGAAAAATTTGGGTCCTAGAGTGAGACAGCTCACTATTCCTCCCAGATAGTAAACATTTTGTCAAGTTATAGTGATCACTGTGGCACTGGCACAAAATGAGATTGCCCAGTAGAATATAATGCATAACTAAGGATCAAAGTTTAAAAGACTCAAATGTGCCTTTAGTGAGGAAAAATTAAATGAAAATACAAAGTAGATAGTAATAAAGAAGAAGCTACAAGGTCAGTACAGACTTGAAAGTCAGTAGTCACATGTGGCTTGTGACTCTTGACTAGGCAACTGAATTTTAATCCTACTTAATTTTAATTAAATATAATTAAACTGACATTCAGTTCATTGAAACACTTGTAAGTACGGTCAACACAACTTGGATATATGAATCTACTTCAAATGTTTTATAAAATCGAAAAACAGCAAACATTTTTGATGAAAATTTAGTGTTCAAACTAAGATGGCTTAGAAGTATAAAATACTAGATTTTGAAGACAGTAGAAAATAAGAGTGTAAAATGACTCAATAATTTATATATTGGTCACATGTTGAAATGATGTTTTGCCTGTGTCGGGTTAAATAAAAATATATATTTAAAATTAATTTCATAATGTTTTAATGTCATGTTCAGAAAAAGCTGTTTCTTTCTACTGCGTAATATGACTACTATGACACTTAAAATTACATATGTAGTCAGGCACAGCAGCTCATGTCTGTAGTTCCAGCACTTTGGGAGGCCACGGCGGGCGGATCACCACATCAGGAGTTCAAGACTAGCCTGACCAACATGATGAAACCCTGTCTCTACGAAAAATACAAAAATTAGCTGGGTGCGGTGGCGCGTACCTGTTACCAGCTACTTGGGAGGCTGAGGCAGGAGAATCACTTGAACCTGGGAGGCAGAGGTTGTGGTGAGCCCAGATCGTGCCATTGCACTCCATCCAGTCTGGGCGACAGAGCGAGGCTCCATCTCAAAATAAAATAAAATTACATATATGACTCACATTAAATTTATATTGGATGGCAATTATGTAGAGAATACAAAGGAAAGAATTTATAAGGACAACATAAAAAGGTATAATAAATATGCTACACTAATCCAAATATTTTAAAGCAAAAAGATTAAATCTTAAGACTTTTTAAAGTAGAAAACCATCATGAAGACAAGAATTCTGATATTACATACTACCAAAAGTAATTAATGTTCATTGTAAACTTCAAGTAATATAAAAATAAAGTAAAAATTCAAACTTTTCCCAAGCCACTCTCTAGAAATTACCACTGTTAATATTTTGGTGTTTCTATTTCCAAAATTTTTTTTCTATGTGTATACACTGCACATAAATTGTGTTTTTTCTGACTCTTTGATTTATAAAATGGGCTATCTTCTTACATGTAATTCTATAACTTGCCTTTTTACTCAGTGTTACATGTTTTACTTTTCCCATGTGGAGATTCACCTGGTTGGTTTTTTTTAAAGCAACTTTTCCCATTGTATAATGTACCATATTTATTTAACCATTCCTCTTTCATCTGACTCTTATGTTGTCCTCAGTTGTTTTTTTTTTAACTGCATATGTCTTTGCATTTTTCCATGAATATCTTTCTGGGATAGTTTTTTATCCTGTAACAGGTGTATCAACATGTGTAAGCACTGCCAAATGGCCCCTCATAACAGTTGCATGAATTTTTCATTCCAATGGCAAGAATGAGCCTGCCTGTTTCTCTTACTCTTAGCAACACTGGAAGTTGTCATTGTTTTTAATTTTGCCAATCTGGAAGGTATCAATGATACCTTGTTTTAATTTGATTTATTTAATTATTAGTGATATTTACTGGTATATTATAGTTCTTGTTCATATCCTTTGCTTGTATTTCTGTTGGGATGTTTGCCTTTTTTCTTACTGAAATTCAGGAACTCTATATTTTGTGCATGCTTGTGTGTACATGCGTGGACATGTGTGTTTATGTGTCTGTCTGTTCTTCTAATCAGTTGTTTGTCTTTAAATCCCATTTATGGTATTTTTTACCAGGCATATCTTTCAGCCTTTCCCTATAATTTCTTCACAGGTGTTTTATCTGCTACTGTTTTTTTTTTTTTTTTTTTGATGTTTAGCTCCTCTTTTGTCCATCTTTAATTTATCTGGATATAGTTTTACTGTTTTCTACATTTGGGGCAAATTTAGTCTATTTGCCTTTCCATTTGAGGCAAATGGAGTCTCTCCATTTTCGAAATGGATAGACTTCCAGAAACTTGTGGTGTGTCAAGGCAGGGTATCACTCCCCCAGCTCCAGGCCTGCACCATCCACTGAGCCAGGAACTCACCCTCTGTTGTTACCTTTTTCCGAGTATGTCCAGCTCAGCTCATTGGCATTTTGAGGGTACTGCAGAACCTACCCCAGCTGACACAGTGCCAGTAATGTGGAATGCTGGAAACTTGGTGAAACTCCTCCTGTTCACAAGGAAGACTGTTCTTTCCACAGAAATGTAGATTCCAAAAGGAAACTGTTGTCTATCATGTTATCATAGAAAAATTAAAATCTTAAAATCTCCCCCTACCACGTTTTTCTTCTGCTTAGTGCTAAGCAGCAGAGACTCACTGACGCCAGCCATCTCCCATGGTTCTTCCAGGGCCAAAGAATCATCTTATATTCTTGCAAATTCAGTATTTTATGAAGCTATGTTCTGTGACTTCCGCCAAATTATGAGTCCCTTTAAAGTTGTAATTTCCTCCCTTTTTGGCCATGTGAACAGCAAGGCCTTTGAGGCAAATGGAGAGGAAAAGTGGATATAGGTACTTCCTGACCCACTGACTTGTCATATTAGTCCTTCACAACCCAATGTAATTGTCTACTCTGAAGTCTTCTGGCACATTTACCCCAGAGACTATCCCTCTTGAACTCTACTCTACTCATGTTTGTATTATAGCACAAATTGTCCTGTAATGCAATTATTTAACAGTCTACATCTTAAGGGCAGTTGATGCATAGACTGACTTACAATATGACATGTAGAGATGAACAGGACCAATTAGAGGTCTCCTAGAAATTTAAACTGGATTCTGAGAGCTTGGAGCAATTATCTCATGACTCAGCCCTAGCTATACATTGGAACCACTGGAGAAGCTGAAAAGAAGCAGCAGCCTGGGCTTTATCCCCCAGAGATTCTGGTCTAATTGTTCTGGTATAGGCCCAGTTATTCTGATATTTTACAGGCTTTCCAGTGGTTCTGATGTTCAACTGGCATTGAGAAACCCTGAGTCAGCTGAAAGTTACATGGAGTCAGGGACTGGGATAGTAGCATATCCATCTATGTTCCGGCTAAAGCATAGGTGACCAGGTGAGAAGGAAGACAGATATCCTGAGGCTGCTGAGGGGATGTGAGCCTGGACCCGGCTCTCGGCAGCTCCATGATCCCAGTTCCTACAAGGGCGGGCTGCTTTAGGGCTCTGAGAGATCCCCATCTTTCTTCCCCCACAATTATCTATGACCACCTAAATGGGAGTTACCTGGCATTTAAATTCTACATTGTAATTACAGTATATTACATCATGGAGGGACAGTTTTTGTAAGTTTTACCATTTTGTTTTTATTCTTGCACAACTTTTATGTGTTTCATGTCTTCCTTTTGGGGTGTTTTTGTTGTGCAGAACTATGTCCTGGATTAATTCTCTTAAGAGAAGTTCTTAGAAAGAATTTAACACTTGTGGGGAGCCCTTCAGTGTGAAGACTGGAGTCTTTCTGCAGTTTTGCAATCTCATTACCTGTATTTCTTTTATTGTTTCCTCTCCTTTAATTCTATTTGCTTGTTCTAGAATTTCCTGTTAGATGAATGAGGGAGATTCTGCATCTATCCTCCATATTTCTTAACCGGACTCTCACTTTCTCGTTTTCCTTTTGCTCTGCACTCTAGGTGAGCTCCTCAGCAATACTTTCAAGCTCATTAATTTACTCCAAAGTTAGATCCATTTCTTGGAGCCCATGCAATGAGTCGTTTTATTTTACATTTTAATTTTAATATCTTTTTTCTAACAACATGTTTTGTTTTTATGATTGAAATTTCCTTTCATGTTCCTTTGTAAGATTAGTAATTTTATTTGCTTTTGGAGTCTTATTTTTTGCTATGAGTAACTGTTTTTCATATTTGTTGTTGCTTGGCACCTCTCTTGCATGATGTTGGTTTTTCTCAAAATGTTTGCTGTTTGGTTGTGTTGAGGATTCCATGTTTGCTTGTGTGTACTCTTTCTGTTTGCCTCAACCTGCAGTGAGTGTGGAGCAGGGGCAGCCTGTGCTGCCAGGTGGGGTGTGCTGAATGAGAGCCCTGATCCTGCTTGGCCTCCTCGGCCCAGGGCCAGTGCTCACTGACTTAGCTGCTGGCCTCCACCGCTCTGCTCAGGCAGAGGAGGGGAAGACACTGTCTGGCATGACTGCTCAGAATGCAGCTCCCGGTGAACACTCTGGCAGCTTCCAGAACCCACCCTCTCCCTTTCTGCACTTGGAACACCTCTTTTCCTTTTCTGCCCTCTCCAGTCAGACTGCCATCTCTATGCCCCATCTAAGTTTTTTGTTGAGAGTGACTAGCATATATAAACTCCCTTATCTATGGTTTCACCTTCCACAGTTTCAGTTACTCAGGATCAATGATGGTCCAAAAATATTAAGTGGAAAATTCCAGAAATAATTGATATGTTTTAAATTGCACTGCATTCTGAGTAGTATGATGAAACGTCATGCCATCCCACCTGGGATAGGAATCATCCCTTGGTCCAGTGTATCCACACCTCTGTGCTACCTGCCCACTAGTATCTTGGTTATCAGATCTAAAAATCATAGTATACGTAGGGTTCAGTACTATCTATGATTTCAGGCATCCACTGAGGAGCTGGGAATGTAACTCCACAGATTAAGCAGGACACTGTATTGCCAAATCCAAAGGATACTTTTTTGTTTTCCTCTTCTTCACTTCTCAGTGATATCAACCAGCTGGCCACCTCATGAGTAAGACTCTTTCAGCCGCCTGTGACCCTGCTGCCCTACTGCTGAGCAGCCTCCCTACTGTGCAGCCTTTTCTATTCAGCCTCTCACTGTTGATTTTTTCCCAGAGCTTGACCATGGCCATCTTCTCACTTTGTATTCTCTGGTTGGACTCTGCCTTCCCCGTCTGCAGCATGACATGCCCAGAAGTGAACAGTTCCATCCTTCCTCAACAGTGTTCCCCATCTCACTAAGTGACAACATGGCACTGCCGGTTCCAAGCCACCTCTCTCGCTTTCACTCAGCAGGACTCCCTTACCATGCCCTAGAGCTACAGCTGTTAGTGCACTCTCCACCTCCACTCCCCAGCCCACCATACCTAGCATCACAGTCTCACCTGGACCTTTTCAGTTGACTTTGGCCCCTCCAGAATCCACAGAAAGTCCAGAGAACACCTTTAAGATCATGTGTCTAGCCCTTCACCTCATGTCCTGTGGCTTCCTGTTGTATCTAAAATAAAATTAAGCGTCCTCAGGAGAGCACTACATGTAGAATTATAGTTTTATTATACAGGGTACAACTCAGGAACCGCCAAATGGAAGCCATGGGTAGGACAAGGCCTGGGGTAGGTGAGCACAGCTCTTTCATGCCGTCTCTGGACAAGGCTCCTCCCTGCACATGGCTGTGTTCACCATCCCAGAAGCTCCCCAAGCCTCATCATTCTGAGTTTTTTATTGAGGTTTCATTACATAGGCATGATAGATGAAATCACTTTCTGTTGTGACTGAACTTATCTCCAGCCTTTTTCACCTTTCTGGAGGTTGGGGCTGAAAATTCTAATCCTCCAACTACCTAGTTAAGTTTTCTGGTGACTAGCCCCTCTGAGGCTCTTTAGGCCCCTCTCCCCATGTCATTCATTAGCACACAAAAGACACTCTTGTCCCTTTGAAAATTCTAAGGGCTAAGCAAAATTGTCTCTCCTTGTTCCTCTCTGGTAGAACTGTATTATTTTTCATCGTGGTATTTATATGTTTACTTGCTTAATATCTGAGTCGGTAGACCCAGCTTCAGGGGAGCAGGGTCACTGTCTCTCGTTCACTCCTATACACGCACATCTTCAGCATCTACTACATAATCCGCTCAGATATTTGTGAGAAGTAAACTTAGACTCTTCAGGAAGAGTGCAGAGTACGGAGGAACCATAGGCACCAACCTCTCAGGGAAAAAAGCTTGTGCCAATGGCTTGCTTTAAAGGGATGTAGTGGCTGATTCTAGCTTCACTTAGTAGACATCCTAAATTCTTGGGGCATGTGTATAGAATAAGATGGCCCTCCTGCCAAGTACCAGCCCAGTGAGGACTGGCCACTTCTAGTAGACATTCAGTCCCTGGACAACTGAATGACACTATGAGAATAGATCAGGGAAGTATCCTTCAGGCCCATGGCCTCTTGTGTAGTAAACAAGGACAGATGACATTTTCTCCCTTGTGGGGTTTGAACTTTTGGAAAAGAATCTGGAAGTTTGGTTTTTCTCGACGATGTTTACTATCTAGTAGTGATAAACTTTTAGCTAAGAATAGAGTTATTTTCATGAGCATAGGGAAGAAAATATTTTCCCAGAGCAAGTTAACCGTATCTAAAAGAATTTATTTAGCTTTTTCTGTTTGTTTGTTTGTTTGTTTTGGAAACAGGGTCTCTATTGCCCAGGCTGGAACACAGTGGTGCAGGCATAGCCCACTGCAGCCTCAAACTCCTGAGCTGGTCTCAAGCAATCCACCCCACCTCAGTCTCCCAAGTAAAGCTGGAAGTACAGGCATGCACCATCATGCCCAGCTAATTTTTTCTTTTTTGTAGAGATGGGTTCTCACTGTATTGCCCAAGCTGGTCTTAAACTCTGGCCTCAAGCAGTCCTCTCATCTCAGCTTCCCAAGGTGCTGGGATTACCAGCATGAGCCACTGTTCCCAGCCTGGTCTAAAAAAATTTAAAATGGAGCATATAAGGAAAAGGGCAAAGGTATCCAGATAATCCTAAGTACTCTGAAGACCGGCTCATATAATATATGGAAAACAGAACAAAAGTTGGGGGAAAATTCAATGATTCAAGTGAGAAAAATCAATGTAAGATGAGTTAGAAAAAGTATTTTCAGACTCAGGGCACAGAAAAGTAAACTCTAGGTCCTGACACAGTCTGTGGAGACCTCTTTGTGTCCTAATGAGATGCTTTTCCAGCCTCACAAAGGAGCGTCTATAAAGAGGGAAATAATGAGGCTCTCCCCTGCTTGCTTCTGTCACTTCTTGTAGCTGAAGCAAGTAGAAGGAACTGGGTAACTGGTGTTCTCAACAGATCTCCCTGGAAGACAGAAAGGCCCTCTCACCCTCCCCGAGGCCTTGAGGGAAGCGGGTACATGTATTACAGGTGTACCCAAGAGAGGCTTCTGAGTGACACCAGGGTCCTCAACCTCTCAGCAGTAGCAGGCGCTTGACCAACTTAGAAGCTGTTCCTGTTGGCATCATGCTCTTCCTTGTGGATTTGCTGCTTCCTATGTTTATCTATTAGAATAAAAAAATAACAAAAAGCAGGATTATGCATGGAAGGCAAGAAAGACTGAGAAGGTTATTCTCAGACCTCTTTACTGGTTCTTCCTGTTCTCCCCAACTCCTCATTGTTCGGGTGGCCCCAGGACATTCTCCTCTATCTGTATTCACTCTCTTGGTGACCATGGCCAGGTTTATTACTTGAAATACTATGTGAATCCTGATGCCTTCCAAATGCCATACCCAGCCCAGACCTGGCAGCCAGCCTCCAGGTTAGAATATCTGCCCAGGACATCTCCCCTGGGCTGCTTGGTAGGTATCTCAGGGTTCTGCATATCTAAAATGGATCTCCTGATATATTTAGATTCCATAGTCCTTTTCACATCCTTCTTTCCACTGCCCTGGATTGAGCCACCATCATCTCACCTAGACTGCTGGTCTCCCTGATAATGCCATTGTACCCCTAATGGTCTTCTCAGCAAATGTTAAATCACAACACTTCTGTTTAAAAACCTGCACCGGGTCTCTCTCTCCCATTGCCCTCATAATGCCTATAGTGACCCACAGGATCTGCCCTTCACCCTCATCCTTCTCTGCCTGTATCTCTGGCCTTACACACCTCACTCCAAACATCCTGGCCTCCTGAGGTTCCCCACGCCATCCCAGGCACGCTTTGCACTGGCTGCCCCTTTTTCCAGACGCACTTTTGCAGGCATCCATGAGCCACCTCCCATACCTTCTCCAGGTCTTTGCTGAAATGTCACCTTCTGAGAAAGAAAGGCCAACCCACTCAGACCATCCTGCTCTGGAATGCCACTGAACCCCTTGCTCTTGCCATCTTTTTATTTCTGTAGCACTTACCTACTTTTGGCATGCTCAGTAATTTGCTTATTTACTTTACTTACTGTTTATTTCCACCTGCTGGAATGTAAACTGCATGGGACAGTGATCTTTGCTCTGTTTATTGGTGTATTCCATGAGCCTAGAATAGGACCTGGCCCAATTAAAGTACTGATTAAAAAGACAGTGGAGGCCAGTTGAGTGAGGCCTGTAGTCTTTGCCAAGGCAGGCGGATCACTTGAGGTCAGGAGTTTGAGACCAGACTGGCCAATGTGGTGAAACCCTGTCTCCACTAAAAATACAAAAACTAGCTAGGCATGATGGTGCACACCTGTAGTTCAAGCTACTCAGAAGGCTAAAGCAGGAGGATAGAATCGCTTGAACCTGGGAGGCAGAGGTTACAGTGAGCTGAGATTGCGCTACTCACTGCACCCCAGCCTGGGCAACAGAGCAAAACTCCATCTCAAAAAAAAGACAATGTAGACTGTCAGAGAGGAGAAAAGTTGGCAGTGTCCTGATAGCAGAGAGACCCAGAGTTGAAGGCTTTCCACCAGGTGACCATGCTAGGGGGACTGGAAGACAATTGTATAGAATTGCCTTTTGTCAGAGCAGCCACGGGAGGGGTCTGCACCCTTGTACACCTTAGGGAGGCAGTGAGCCTTGAGGGAGGCTTGAGGTCAGGGCAGTTCAGTCATCCTACCATTTTAGAGTGCCTTTCTCCAGCCAGCCTGGGAGGGCTGTGTTGGTGTCAGCACTTGGGTGCACTGAGGTGCCATTCATGAAGCTGACCCCATCCTGACCTTGATGACACTGGCAGAGAGCCTTATGTCTGCCTGTAGCCCACTGGAAAAATACCCTGTAGCTGACCCCTTTTACAAGTTAATGAGTAAAAATGCAGTTATAGCAGTTAAGCTTGTTCTTCCTTTTAACCTCAAGTCAACTGTTCTCTTTGCCATCACTGTAGCTTTTCAAACCATTCCACACCTGGTTTATACATGAGAAAACATTGAAATCCTCTGCAGCTATTAAGGCCACTGGGAGTTATTTTCTCTTAGCATTTTTAAGAAAGCTGTTGGCTTGCGTTTGATCATTTTAAACGTGTTTTTTAAAAATATGTATTTGTAAAAATATTGAATATACATTAATAATTACACACAAATTTCTTCTGTTTACTTCTTCCTTATGAAAAGCTGATTGTTACTTTAATAATTAACTTTTTCACTTTTGTAGTTTTACCAGTAAATGTTTGCTAACTTGGATCAACAGCATACCTAATACTTCTTATAACTATCTTAGAATTACGTTTCTTATTTGAGATAAGCCACTAGGGGCCATTCTGATAAAGGCCGATGGAAGGTCAGGACTCTCTCTGAGTACCACGTAGGAACAATGCAGTCTAGAGAACTGGTTGGGAAGCCTGGCTTACCAATGTCGTCTCACTCATTGCTTCCTGAGCTGGCACATGGTTGTGACGAAGCATCAGAAGGGAGCCCAGAGGTGGCATTTGGGAGCTGTTTTCACTGCCTGGCCTGAGGTGTGGGCCACAGTGGGTGCTGATTCTGGGGGCTGGGATAATAACTCAGTACTTTCCTTTCTCACAGTTGTTTCCTCTCTTTGCTCCTGGTGGCTGCTGTGGTTTGGAAGATCAAACAAAGTTGTTGGGCCTCCAGACGTAGAGAGGTAAGCCTCAGTGGGTAAAGATTAAAGAATCCCTTGAAGAGCTTTTTTCCTTTTTCTCTTAAGCAAGTGATATTTCTCTCAAGCAAGCTATTTAGTGTTAATGGATAGACAGACATCTCTACAGTAGGAATAATGTGGTCCTTTCTGCAGTCCATAGTTCCGCAGCATATGGTCAGTAGACTTAGATGAGTGCTACATAAAGTGGAATTCGTTCTGCACCACAGGATCTTATCTTACTAAAAGAAAACTTTGGTATTGACTTAGAAATGCCAGTTTTATTGTTCTGACCAGAACCTGAGTCCTGACTGAGGCCCGAGGTCCAAGGGCTTGTTAGAGCAGCCCAACCGCTGTGTGATTAGGCATGGCCTTCACAAGAACCTTTCATGGGAGAGGGAAATCAGCCATTTAAGCATCTCAAACATTTTCCATTATTCAAGGAAAGATAAATGTCTGTCTAATTAAGTTTTTAACTTGAGTTTTATTTATTAATGTCTTGATTTGTTTCCAGAGCTTCATTCCAAAAATAATGTCAAGCAAATATTTACAGTTGACAAATTTAAATAAACTTGGTTGAAAATTATATCGCCGGGCGCGGTGGCTCAAGCCTGTAATCCCAGCACTTTGGGAGGCCGAGGCGGGTGGATCACGAGGTCAAGAGATCGAGACCATCCTGGTCAACACGGTGAAACCCCGTCTCTACTAAAAATACAAAAACATTAGCTGGGCATGGTGGCACGTGCCTGTAATCCCAGCTACTGAGGAGGTTGAGGCAGGAGAATTGCCCGAACCCAGGAGGCAGAGGTTGCGGTGAGCCGAGATTGCGCCATTGCACTCCAGCCTGGGTAACAAGAGTGAAACTCCGTCTCAAAAAAAAAAAAAAAAAAGAAAATTATAACATATCAAATGCCCATCATTCAATGAGTGGATAAAGAAAATATGGTGTGTGTGTATGTGTGTGTATATATATATATATATATACACACACACACACATGCACCATATAATACTACTCAACCATGAAAAGGAATGAAATAGTGGCATTCACAGCAACCTGAACGGAATTGGAGACCATTATTCTAACTGAAGCAATTCAGGAATGGAAAACCAAACATCATATATTCTCACTTCTAAATGGGAAGTAAGCCCTGAGGTCACAAAGGCATAAGAATGATACAGTGGACTTTGGGGACTTGGGGGGGGAAGAGTGGGAGGGGGATGAGGGGTAAAAGATTACACATTGGGTACTGCTGGGATGATAGGTGCACCAGAATCTCAGAAATCACCACTAAGGAACTTATTCATGTAACCAAACACCCCCTGTTCCCCAAAAACCTATAGAAATAGTAAAGAAATAAATAAATATTTTTTAAAAAATAACAGTCACCATTAAAACAATTACAACATAAAAATGTTGTTTATTGCAACTTTCACTTGCATCATTACTTTGCCTTTCATGTAGTCATGCCTGTTGCATTGTTGCTAATGGAAATGCTCACATGTATATAAGATCTAGACAAGGAAGCTCTCTGGAGTTTTTTTGTGTCTACTCATGCCTTTTTCTATATAAAAGTTTATAGATAAGATTTTAGAAGAGAAATATCTAAAATCACAATTCACAAGCAGTCAGCACTGTTGGTAGAACATTCATAACTGAATAGGGTTAAGACAGGCTCCAGGATATGGGCCTCTTCTTGTGGGCCACAGTACCACCTTTTCTGATCCACATAAAGATGATGTTATCATAGAGGGAATGTTGCATACTCTTTATTATTAGTTTTTAAATTCAGGGATAACATATTCAAATGATTTTTTAGATAGCTGCATTTCTTATATGCTTTAAAATCCTAATGAATTATGTGATGTTCTGAAAAAATCATTTTTCAATTTAATTTAAATGTATATTCATACACAATGGAGTAAGAAAGACATAAGAAGCCACAGTAAACCTGTAAACAGGAAAGCAGTTGAAAGCTGTCTTAAGTGCTGCTCTTTCCAAGAACATTAGACCAGGGAGTTTCAGAATTGAGATGAGCTTATGGAGATAATGGTAGCCTGTTCCTCCCTGCATGCTTAAGAGAATTAATTATTTCTAAAATCTGTAAAGCAAAGGAACAAATGGAAAGCTTGAAAGAGTCCGAATCGATTTTATATACAGAAACCTTGGTACCAAAATCTGACAAAAGTAGAACCAAAATATAAAGGCCAGCTGCATAGTGAATGTATATGCAGCAGTGTAATAAAAGAGTCACTTAATGTCAGAAAACCTACTAGAATATATCATGTCAAAAAAAGAATATATCATGTCAATGGGGAAAAAAAAACACCTGAATTTTCCTTGAGTCCAAGTAATTATTTCATCATTTATTGAAACACAATACCCATTCCTAATTTGAAAACAAAACTCACAGTAAAATCAAAAATACCTTTTTAACACTATGAAGAATATCATCATAACCAGCAGCACTCATGATAAAACAAACACCACAGGTTGTATCCAGCCAAATTAGTTTTAACAAGAGCTGACATTGGAGCATTTTAAAATTCCAGGCACTGTTCAAAGTGGTTTTACATAGATTAATCCTCATCCCAACCCTATGAAATAGGTGTTATCACTAGCTATGTTTTATAGAAGAGAGAACTGAGGCTCAGAAAGGTGTAGTAACTTACACCAAATAGTTAACTAAGAGGCAGAACTAGGCTTTAACTAGGGACTTCCGTCTTCACAGTCCAAGTTTCTAATCTTCATGTAATCCCCACAGTCACTCAGCTTTGTGCTGGATGTGCACTAAGTGAAAAGGCACTAAGAAGTGTTGTTATTTTTGGAAAGGAAACAAAATTATTATTTTCATATAATGTTATTCAAACAGTGTAGTAGAGATTTGCCAGCATAAGAATGAAGGCTTAAGTATATCAAAAATAAATGAATAACACAGAAGCTAAACAATCAACTGGAAATTGTTTGCAACATATGTGAGAGAAAATAAGATGCACAGCCTATAGGAAAAAGGTTAAAAAATATATATGTTTAGTATGCAGTTGGTCATCTAATAAACTATACTTTTACACATGTGATTTAGAATTTCTTTTTAACTGTGAAGCTGACCATTCAGAATATATTTCATCATTTCTAAAATGTCAGTCATTATTTATTCCCTCTCAGAATTGTAGAAGCAATGATTTGATGTTATTTTTTTTTTTTTTTTTGAGACGGAATTTCGCTCGTTACCCAGGCTGGAGTGCAATGGCACGATCTCGGCTCACCGCAACCTCCGCCTCCTGGGTTCAGGCAATTCTCCTGCCCTAGCCTCCTGAGTCGCTGGGATTACAGGCACGTGCCACCATGCCCAGCTAATTTTTTGTGTTTTTAGTAGAGACGGGGTTTCGCCATGTTGACCAGGATGGTCTCGATCTCTTGACCTCGTGATCCACCTGCCTCGGCCTCCCACAGTGCTGGGATTACAGGCTTGAGCCACCGCACCCGGCCTGATGTTATTTTTAACAACAATAATGGTAGCAGCTAACACTGTTTAGTCCTTGGTACTCACCAGGCCCAGTTTTAAGTGCTTTTACACATGTTGTCTCCTGAACCCTCTTATTGCGACTCCAGCACTTAGAATAGCAGACCCCAGAGGAGCATTGCTGCATATATTAGTTGTGTAAATGGACCAACAGTTTTAGAAAATATGGGAATTATTATTGGTATTTCACAAAAATGTTTAATGTAAAAATGCCCTTCTAGAACAGAGCCATATCTTTCCAGGCCAAGAGTTTGTCTCCTACAGTAGTTCCAAGGAGGCAGTTTGAAGTAAGGCCTACTTGTCTCCCATGGCATAATCTCAAAACTTCAGCAGCAAGCCCAAAAGATCTCTAGTATCCTTAATGATATGTGAACGGCCGTTCACCATGTGCTAGGTGCTGTGCTATAGTATCTCATTTGATCCCAGTGGCAACCTTATGGGAACACAACCTTATGGGATAGGAACACATTTCAGAGGGAGGTAACAGAAGCCCAGAGACTTTAAACACCTTTCTTAAGGTCACACAGCTGGAGAGTATTAGAGCAGTTCACATCAAGCCTCCCTAAATCCAGAACCCCTGTTTGTCCCTCTACTGTGCAAAATTTTACATGTGTTTGTTTTTAGCTTATGCCACCTCTCTGGAGGAAGGGTTCTCTCAGTTGCCATCTGCTGTATAATGAGGCATAGGTTTTTGTTGCTGTGTGAATCCTGGGTGCAAGTTTCAGTAGGAAGAAAGCAAGCCTGACTCTAGTAGTAAAAATACGAAGAGATAGGGCCACATTATTTTATGTATTTGACAAGTCAACATCATAGCATTACATCCACAGTACTTTTTATTTTTTAATTTTTCTTTTAAGTTCTGGGATGCATGTGCAGAACATGCAGGTTTGTTACATAGGTAGACATGTGTCATGGTGGTTTGCTGCACCTATCAACCTTCTAGGTTCTAAGCCCTGCATGCATTTGGTATTTGTCCTAATGCTCTCCCTCCCCTTTCCCCCCACCTCCTGACAGGCCCCAGTGTGTAATGTTCCCCCACCTGTGTCCACATGTTTTCATTGTTCAACTCCCACTTAAGAGTGAGAACATGTGGTGTTTGGTTTTCTGTTCCTATGTTAGTTTGCTGAGAATGATGGCTTGCAGCTTCATCCATGTTCCTGCAAAGGACATGAACTCATTCATTTTTATGGCCCCATAGTATTCCATGGTGTGTATATGCCACATTTTCTTTATCCAGTCTATGATTGATGGGCATTTGGGTTGGTTCTAAGTCTTTGCCATTGTAAATAGTGCTGCAATAAACATAGCACAGTACTTATATATCTCTAATAGGGGCTTTAAAAAATATAAGGACAATAGTGTTATCACATCCAAAAAAATTTAATCCCTAATGTTATCTAATATCCGGTTCAAAAAGTATTGTTTTGGACTTGATTTGTTTGAATCAGGGAGGATGAAGTGTTTTTAACATGTAGCATTCACTAATAAAAACCCCTCGGTATTCATTGCATTAATGGCTTTGCCATATTATTTATCAGCAACTTCTTCGAGAGATGCAACAGATGGCCAGCCGTCCCTTTGCCTCCGTAAACGTCGCCTTGGAAACAGATGAGGAGCCTCCTGATCTTATTGGGGGGAGTATAAAGGTGAGAATGTGACTCAGAAGCCCCTATAACTTGACTTTTTAAAACTTAGGCTCCTAAGTTTGGGAAACCAGAGAAAGCAAAAGCCTTATTCTATTGCCTCCTTTTTTTCCTCTCTTTCCTTTTAACCATAAGCTAAAACACTGAAGTTGTTGGGTATTCTTTTGCTTTGGTTTTTCATTCTTTGTTTCATATCACTGACCAATCTTATGTTCAGGAGATATTAAGATATAAATGATTTGTCTTATTTTAGGTATTCTGTGGCATAATACTTCAAAACTTTTATTTGAAAATAGCTACATTGAACATTGAAAATAGCTACATTGAATATTTTTTGAGACAGAGTCTCGCTGTGCTCCATCACCCAGGCCAGGAGTATGGTGACATAATCTCAGCTCACTGCAACCTCCACCAACCAGGTTCGTGCACAACCATGCCTGGCTAATTTTTGTATTTTTAGTAGAGACAGGGTTTTACCATGTTGGCCAGGCTGGTCTCGAACTCCTGACCTCAAGCAGTCCGCTTACCTCGGCCTCTCAAAGTGCTGGGATTACAGGTGTGAACCACAGTACCCGGCATGTAGTTCTTTATATTTTGGGGAATTTTTTAAGCAACAAAATGATAATTCACTATGTATTAATACTCTATGGAAAATATTTATCATGCCCCACCCCAAAATGATGAAGAAAATGGTAGGGCTTTCTCCTTGGGCAAAATGATGGAATACTTGAGATACACTAGAGAAATAGCTATGTATCTTGAATAAAACATACTTATTTAAAATGTTACTGAGCTCACAGGAAGTAGGTAAAATCTCCAGGGAATACTGTCCTTCCCTACCCTAAAAAATACAAACCAAAACCAGAACATGATTTGTCCTAAGTGGTTCCAGATGGTAAATACCACGAGGCTCACCTAAATAGATGGAAACTCTCTCTGTAGAAAAGCGTCTCCAATTCAGTGCTGTTGGAGTCCCACAGATCAAGATGAAGTAATTAAGGGTCACCAGGGACAAGAAGAGGCAAGCTACCATAAATAAGAGTAGGAGAAACAACAGATGATTGATGTGGACAGGACTCCAGATGTTAGAACTGAAATCTAAAGAATATAATATAACCGTATATGAAATGTTTAAAGAAATAAAAGATGAAATCATAAAGATGAGAGTCAAATATGACCAAGCAGATCTGAAGAACCAAATGGAACTTCTAGAAACGAAAAATATACTCATTGAAATTTTTTAAATAAATAAGCTTAATTTACATGTTAAACAGCATATCAGACATAAGAGAGAATTTACAAAGTGGGAGATGAATCTGAAAAAAGTATACAGAATGCAGCTCAGAGAGACAAGGAGATAGAAAATGCAATAGATATTAAGAATATGGAGGATAGAATGAGAAGATCCAACTCATGTATTTCCAGAATCCCAGAACAAATGAATGAAGGAGAGGCAATATTCAGAGATTATAGCTTTCCAGAACTGATGGATCTGGCAGTTCCACTTCTGGGTTTATACCTAAAAGAACTGAAAGCAGAGTCTCAAAGACATATTTGAACTTCAGTGTTCTTGGCAGCATTATTCCCAATAGCCAAAAAATAGAACCAGCCCAAGTATCCATGAATGGATGAATAGATAAGCAAAGTATGGTCTATACATCCAATGGAATGTTATCCAGCCTTCCAAATGAAGCAAATTCTGACCCATTCTATAATACGGATGAACCTTGAAGACATGCTAAGTTAAGTAAGCCAATAACAAAAAAATAAACATATGTATGATTACACTTTTAAGAGATACACTTGTAGTCAAATTCATAAAAACAAGAAGTAGAAGAGTGGTTGCCAGGAGCTGGGAAAGGGTTCAGGAAATGGGGAGTTTGTTTAATGGGTACAAAGTTTGAGTTTTGCAAGATGAAAAGAGTTCTGGAGATGGATGGTAGTGATGGTTGCACAACACTGTGAATGTACTTAATACCACTGAACTGTACATTTTAAAATGTTTAAATGGTCAAGATGGTAAATTTTATGTGTATTTACCATAATTTTTGTTAAAAATGGGAGAAGAGGCCAGGTGCGGTGGCTCATGCCTGTAATCCCAGCACTTTGGGAGGCCGAGGTGGGCAGATCACCTGAGGTCAGGAGCTCAAGACCAGCCTGGTCAACATGGTGAAACCCCATCTCTACTAAAAATACACAAATTAGCTGGGTGTGGTAGCATGTGCCTGTAATTCCAGCTACTAGGGAGGCTGAGGCATGAGTATCATTTGAACCTGGAAGGCAGAGGTTGCAGTGAGCTGAGATTGCACCACTGTACTCCAACCTGGGTGACAGAGCAAGACTCTATCTCAAAAAAAGAAAAGATCACCTACAAAGGAATGACAGGCTGACCGCTGACTTCTCAGAAGTCAGAAGGGCGTGGGAGAATATCTTCGAAGTACTGAAAGAGCCATCAACCTAGAATAGTGTGCCCAGTAAGTACCTTCCAAGAACAAAGATGAAATAAAGCTATCTTCAAATTAGAAGAAAAATTGATAATTTGCCACCAACAGACCTGCACAAAAGAAGTGTCTAAAGGATGTGCTAAAATGAAGGAAAATTACCCACAGGAGGATAGACTAAGGGGTAAGAATAGTGAGTAAATAAAAGTATAATCATATATATCAATCTAAACAAACATTGTCCTGGTAAAATAATATTTGTGGGATTGAAAAATAGACAAGTGTAAAGTATTGAACAACATGGTATATGTCAGCAGCATATGACATAATTAGTTGCTCCTTAAAACACTTACTTGATTTTCTTCCAGGACACCACACACTTGACATCTATCCATTCTTGCTCAGTGGTCTTAGTTCAGTCCTCTTCATCTTTTGACAGTGGTGTGCATCAGGCGCTGTCTTTGTCCCCTTCTTGTGTCTTTTACACCTACTCTTTCAGCGATCTTCACTATCACAGGTTTAAGCACCGTAATCCTCTAACCCAGACTGCTTCCATGAGCCTCCAACCCAAACATCCAGTTGCCTACTCAGTGTCCCCACTTGGATATCTTAACAGGAGTCTCAAACTTAACATGGCCATGGCCAAACTGAGCTCTGGATGTTTATTTCTCAGACCTGCTCCTCTGACATATCTTCCGCCACTCAGCATATCACATCTCCATCACCCTAGTTCCTCAGACCAAAATCATGGAGTTGTCCTTGACTCATTCTTGATGTCATGTTCTCATTGGACATCCAGTCTATCAGCAAATCTTGATACTGTCTTCAAAAATGTTTCCCAGCCACTGTGTACCATGTCTGCCACCATTGCCACTTGATCTAGGTCACCTCTGTCTCTCACCTGGATTCTTGCAGTTACTTCATAACTCACCTCCCTACCTCTGCCATTCACCCATCTAGTCATTTCTTTGTCTCAGAGTGGTACTGGAAATTATCTTCTTCAACCAAATTGAAGAAATTGATGACATATTTTTGGATATAGTACACAGAATTCTAAAGGTGGCCCCCAAGATTTCCATCCCATGTTTATTCAGTCACACACTACTCAAGGTACTGCTAGAGGGATTTTGCGGATGTAATGAAACAAGGCAGTTGACTTTAAGATACAGAGAGTTTCTCTGGCTGGTAGCAGAAGAAGCCAGAGAGATTGGAAGCATGAGCAGGACTTGACACACCATCCCTGGTTTGGAGATGGAGGGGGCCACAGAAGGAATTGTGTTTTTTTGTTTTTGTGAGACAGAGTGACTGTGTCACCCACACTGGAGTGCAGTGGCGTGATCATGGCTCACTGCAGCCTCAAACTCTTGGGCTCAAGGGATCCTCCCTCCTGGGTCTCCTAAAGTGCTGGGATTACAGGTGTGAGCCACTGCGTAAGCCCCGAATACGTTTCAAAGCAGAGTCTTCCCCAGAGTCTCCAGATAAGAGCCCCATCAAGCTGACAACTTGATTTTAGCCTGGGAGACCTCATGAGATAGCTGATAATTCCCCAGAACTCATGGCAGACATGAACAGACCTGTCTCTCTCAGCAGAGAACCCTACAGAGCTTGCTGGGACTTCTGACCTATAAAGCTATGAAATAAGAGGGTGTTGTTTTAAGCAACTAAGTTTGCAGGAGTTTGTTACGCTAATGTAGGCTGGGTGCAGTGGGCCACACCTTTAACCCCAATGCTTTGGGAAGCTAAGGTGGGAGGATCGCTTGAGCCCAGGAGTTTAAGACCTGCCTGGACAACATAGTGAGACCCCATTTCTATTCTTAAAAAAAGAAAAAGAGAAGAAACTAACATAGGAGACAAATCCAATCTAAAGGCTGCAACAGAAAATGAAGACATATTTTCCAGAGCCAAATGCATCCAGGGAGTAGACAAAGAATCCACTTGGTCAGCCAACAGCTTTTACAAGCTTTTACATCCAGCAGGCTTGTCTACTTGGTGTCTGAAGGACAGACAAAATAGTTAGAATTTTTTTAAGTCTCCGTAATATCTGCATCTGTGTTTGAGCCAGGTATGCAGAACTATCTGACAAATCTACTAAGCACTCACCACTGCTATTCCTGTGACCACAATTATGAGTTAGAATTTCAAATCGAGCGAAAGTACAGCATCCTGAAGAAACCCACTTGGTGTGGCCCCTTCCCTGCAGTTCAAGCCGCCCTTTGGAAGGGGGTTGTGAGACCTCAGTGGAAGGCAGCAAGCAGTACCACCCCTGTCACTGGTGCGCAGAGAGTGCTGTTAGCTCTCACCTGTCCTTTCTTGTTATCTTAAAAACTACAGTGTACCTTTTTCTATATACTGAAATTGATGGTTCTTATAAGCACCAATGACTGCTAAGTTGTCTGTGTATGTTAAAGCTTGGGTATCACTTTAGGTAATTTTCTTTTCTTCCACCAGACTGTTCCCAAACCCATTGCACTGGAGCCGTGTTTTGGCAACAAAGCCGCTGTGCTCTCTGTGTTTGTGAGGCTCCCTCGAGGCCTGGGTGGCATCCCTCCTCCCGGGCAGTCAGGTGAGTAGATGTGGGCCAGGAACAGACACTTTCTAAGCTTGTGAGGGAGCTAAGTATGGGATACTTCCCTTTCCTAGAGAACAGGTTATAAAGGTATAACCAACAGTGCCACCCATGCCATGGCAAGGATTCAGTGAGATAATCTCATTGTCACCTGTATTCCCAAAACTGTTTTCCCGAAGTCACTGTCCCTTCCTGAGGGGACGTCCCAGGACCTCCTCACCACCCCTGCCTCCCAGCCTCTCAGTGCTCACAGATGCCTCTGACCACACCTTCCTTTGTTGCTAAAGTTTCTGGTCCCCTTTGTCTCTGCTCTCTTTTCCTGTCCCCTTTTTCTCATTCTGCCCCAAATCTGGGTATGCTCCCCTTCACTCTGCATGCTCTCCCTCAGCCGCCTTCTCTACTCTACAGCTTCTAGCCATCTCCCCTCAAACTGGCATTTCTTGTATTTCTAGCCTTCCTGCATTTCTTTTGCTTTTTTCTGTTTTAATAAAAGGCACAAACACAATGATAACATAAAGGAAGCATCTGAAAGTCCACACACAGTTTGCTATCCCATAACCCACCAGTTTTTATTGTTCTGTTTTCTTTCCCGCCCTGGCCAGCAATTTAGTTGAAATGATTGTATAGATCTAATTTTTATTCTGCTTTTTTCATATAACTAACAAATATTTTTACAGCCTACTACATAATATTTTAGCAATGCATGTGACACTCCTCAAATATGTGAATCATAATGTGTATAAACTCTTATTTTGAAGATAGAAAATATGGAATGCAGTTTTGAAAGTATCTTGCTTAATCACAGAGTGCTTTGGAGGGTGCCTCAGTGTGACCATTTTAGACAACTTTCAGTTGAGATGATTCTGGGGTCAGGGTTACCTTAGCCAGAGAGAACCTTGTGTCTGATTGAAAGGCTGCCCCAGGATATGGGTCCAGGCCCTGAGCTCTGCTGTCCCTCTGGTGCACCCTCAGACCCAGAAGAGCCTCCAGCCCAGCTTTAGAACAGTTGGGAGGTCTTTCGGCATGGCTCAGCCAGGATTCATTCAGTTGAGCCCCTAATTCACCTTTGCCAGTGTTGAGGACAGGGCAACTCTTGTGATCTGTCACTCAAGTACAGTGTGTGTTTCCTGCCACTGCCCAGCACAGCTAACATTGGCTGGTGCTCCTGAGAGCAGGGTGCTGGCTGGGGTGGCGAGGTGACAGGTGTGTAGCCCTGTAGCCTTTTGGCTCCAGCCTTTGCTTGATGTGCCCCAACCACCCAGAATGCCTGATAAAGGTCTGTTCACTGCTTAAGAGCCACACTTTTCTGGACTCCAGGAGCATCCAACTCTGACTTTGCCATAACAGATCACTGGAATGGTTTTCCCACTGTGTGCCAAGCACTTACAGCTGTCTTCCCCCACCCCTGCTCCCCTTCACAGGCTCAGCAAAGTGAGTAACACACTCTGCTAACACAGCTCCTGGTGGGTCTCAGCAGAGCTCCAAGCCTGCGGTAGCCATTTCCCACGTGTGTTAGGAATCCAGCTCCCCAAGAACTGTGCCTTCCCTAATGGATGCCAGATTAATCCGTTACCAATACAGGAAGGAAAATGGGATTGCAAGTCCCCAAAGCAAAGGGGGTGGGGGGGGGGGGGGCGGGGCAGTGATTAGCATAAAGGGAAATTGCTGTTGATCATTGCTGCCTGCCAGGTGCTAAGACTTTATGTCAGTTCACTCATTGACTCTTCACACTAGCCCTGTGCTATTATTATCCCCATTTTACAGATGAGGAAACTGAGGCACAGGGAGGTTAAAGAACCTTGCTTATTCGAAAGCCTGGCCCCAGAGCCTGCCCTGCTCTGTATCATGGTATGGAAAGGAAGCGACTAATGCTGACTGAGTGATGTGGGATGAATCTGAATCTCATAATAAAGCGTGCTGCTTTTTCTTGGCTCCTTTTGGAGGCAGGCAAGAGAAATTGGGCACTTAGCACATGTCTGCAGTCTCATTTGTATGTTCCCACCACCAGGCAGAGCACTGCGCTTGGTTGATGTGCTGAAAGGCAAACTACACCTTTTGTGTAAAAAATGGGTAAGGGAGAAGAATACGTATTTGTATTTGCATAAGTAAACACTGAAAGAAAACATAAAAATTAGTGAAAGCATTTACCCAGATGGAGGAGCAGGTGGAGGGAGGGACAGGGTGGAAGGAATATTTTTTCCTGTGTATGTGGACCTTTTGGGGGTTCTTTGTTGTGTTTTTTTTTTTTGCATCATGGGATTGAAAAATAAATGTTTAAGTTATTTTTAAAAACAAAATAAAAGCCAGCTGCTCCCAACATAAGTTCTCTCTGTGGGTTCTCCCAAGGTCTTGCTGTGGCCAGTGCCCTCGTGGACATTTCTCAGCAGATGCCGATAATATACAAAGAGAAGTCAGGCGCCGTGAGAAACCGGAAGCAGCAGCCCCCTGCACAGCCTGGTACCTGCATCTGATGCTGGGGCCAGGGATCTCCCGCACACAAGCGAGTGAGTGGCACACCAGAGCCGTCTGCAGGGAAGGGCGAGGCGGGGAAATGGCTGTGCGGTGCGGGGCAGAAGACTGGAAACTCTCGAAGCATCTGACTCACCTGCATGATCACAAGCTTTCTTTGACGGTTTCTCCCATCCGTGTTCCGGCATCTAACCTTTTACTTCTGCATAGGAAATACTTGATTTAATTACAGGTCCAGGGATGAGCTGATTGTTGCTGGAGGAGGCCAGTGGAGAGCCAGTGAGAGAACTAGGAAAGACACTCAGGTTCACTGTGGAAAACTGTTCTTGGGACTGTCTCAACTGTGCAAAAAACAAAAGATGGAGTGTTTACAAGTAGACTTTGTCATCAGTTGTTCTTGAACATGGTCTTTTAAAAACTAGTCAGATGAATTAACTTGTTTTCATCTGAAGCCTGCTATCTTTTTTTAAAAGATGTGCTATTTATTCTTGCACGATTTAGGCAGTTCTCTCTCTTCCAGGGAGTACCTTTTCTTCTAGTTGAGAATTAATAATGGTCCATCTCTTTTGATCATATCAAGCTAGGACAGAAGGGGGCTATTTTAAATGTCAAGGTCAGCAGTGTTACTTCGAATGTAAACTGGTGTAATAGGTAGTTTTCTATAGCAACTGATTAATTTAGTCTTAATCCATTTGAAACTCTCCTTCCTTTCTCTCTGCCTGTCCCTCTCCTTTTCCGTCTCCATCTCACCCCCCCCTCACGTACACACACACATACACACAACACTAAGTGCCTAGACTTTAAATAGATCTAGCAATTGGAAAGTTAGTAAGCCTAAGTTTTTACATAATTGCATTCCTACATTCTTGTAAAATTTAAATAGCTACCATTGGCAATCTGCTTTTTTTCTAAAATCTGATTTGCAGCCAGGAAAGAATTTTCTCACCCCAAGGGACGTTTGACCTAGCAGCAGGATGAGAGGAAAGCAGAAATGAATGAACTGTGAAAGCTCCTGTTTTTATTGTCAAAAAGGACACTGTCAACAAGGCGCCCCCTGCCCCCACCCCAGTGTCACCCTAGGCCTGATAAGTTATCAGCCCTCTGGCCACCTCCTGCCAGGGCACAGAGGAAAGGACTCATTGATGTCACATTTCCTTGAGCAGAAAAGAGCACTGAGAACACTTGGGACCCCTGGATCGGAGAGCAGCTGTGTGTCCTGCAGCCTCCTCTGAACTTGCGGTTCATTCTCAGGCTGGGTGAATTCAGATGCCAGGAGAGGGACAGCCTCCCATTGTCGGGCGGAAGCTGCCCAAAACCTGGAGAAGGACCTGTTTGCCCTCTTTTCCTCGGGAAGGTCTCCACCCACCCACCCTCCCTCTCAGATGGAGGTGGTGGCTGTGAGGGGGGCAGCAAATGCTGACAAGGATGAAAAGCACATGGAAAAAATGGACAAGGAGGGAAAACTCTATGCCAAATGGAAAATGACCAGATTTAAGAGGGTGGGACAGTCCCCTGCTCCTCTCCCCAGAGGGCACTGCCTGGAAATTGTGTTTTCCCCATTTATGGTGCTCTGTATTCTGGCATTATGCAGCAGCATCCCAGAAGCTCTCCTCTGCTTCAAAACCTGGGATTGCTGGCATTACCCTATTGGGATGGACCTCTGGACAGCAATACTCAAGTTTGTGAATTTGGAGAAATACTCAAAAGAGCTAAAACTGCGGCATTTCACCTTTAAATGCAGTGCCTAGAGAGAGAGTATTATCTCTTCCCCAACACTAACCCCACTCCCATGAAGAATTGACTGGAAAGATGTTTTCAAGGAAGTTGAACCATAAAACACTATCTGATGCACAAAACACCTCTACTTCGAGACTCACCTCTCATAAAGCTTGTTTTTCACATTATTGTTAAAGAGCAGACGTTCTAAAAAAGACCCCTCCTCTCATGAGCCCCCCATCCCTGCTACAGAACACAGCACCCATGGAGCCTGCCGTGGACTGGCCCTCGATTCCCACAGTCCCCCAGGTGAGGCAAAAGGGAGGCCCTGGGCATTGTCCTCCTGCAAGGAAGATCCTCTTCGTTTGTTCAGAGGACCATTTCCTTGGCCAAAGAAGTCTCTTTCCCCGTGTTAGTCCTATGCCTTGAAATATCATGCACAATGACCGGCAGCCATCTGGTTGTGTCTTAATTTTTTCCTAAAAGATATTGTTTATTTTTAAAAAGGAAGGAAGGAGCAAGCGAAGTTTCATTCTGCTCCAGCGGTGAGGAAACCGCTGAATCCACCTGCTTCTCCTTTGCAACCAACAGCAAACAGCTTCCTCCAGCCTCAGGGCAGAAAAAGGGAATGGCAGGGAGTAAGAGGCGCTGGGCTGAGAGCCTGTTACCAAGAGGGAATGGGTTGTCATCTGGCAATGTTGCGTGTCACAAGAGAGCCTGTATATAAATTAAAATAGTCCAGAAAACACTGACCTTGCACTTGTACATAACTATACAGTAGTGTCCAGAATGTTCAGACATTTGGAGTGTACATAAAAAAGAAAAAATCTTAATGTATTTTTATTAAATATAACAATGTCTGAGTTTCACCTAAGTTGTTTTTGTGCCATATGCTGGATATCCAGGTTCCAAGAGTTCCTCTCGCCAGGCCCCGATACATGAATAACAAAGCCAAGAAACACATCCCCATCGTGTTGATGTGTTCACATGCATCTGGCACCAATTAGGTAATTCTTAAAAGAGGACTCATCTGTTAGAGTGTATATGAAAAATCAGGCAGGGGGCGGGCACAGTGCCTCATGCCTATAATCCCAGCACTTTGGGAGGCTGAGGTGGGCGGATCACCTGAGGTCAGGAGTTCAAGACTAGCCTGACCAACATGGGAAACCCCATCTGGCCGTGGTGATGCATGCCTGTAATCCCAGCTATTCAGGAGGCTGAGGCAGGAGAATTGCTTGAACCTGGGAGGTGGAGGTTGTGGTGAGCCAAGATTGCACTATTGCACACCAGCCTGGGAAACAAGAGCCAAACTCGTCTCAAAAAAAGAAAAACCAGGCAAGGAATCCAAACGGCAGCCTTGAGGGGACTCAGGAAGCAGAGGCATCTCTGCCGCTGCCATTGGCCCTGCAAGCACATCATGACCCTTTCCGGCAGCCCCTTAATACTCTACGTAGTGAGGGATGACCAGTCTTGTCCTGAGAAATGTTTCTCTTAGTCAAAGACTATAACCTGTGGCAATCAGACTTTCTAAAAGGGGGTTCTCCATTTTTTGTAGTTTTGTCTAAATTTTTAATGACCATTTCCTGGAATCAGTTTATTATACTGAAAACTGGGGGTGGCAGTAGGGAGCTGGTTTGTTGATAAATAGCTCCCATTTCCCCATGGAGAATTTGACACACCCTGGACTCCTGTGTGCCCCCTGCTGCCCCTGCACACAGCCTGGGGAGAAACCCGCGCCTCCCTGTGTGGAGAGAAGGCAACCTCAGATCCCCTGAGCTAACCCGGAGGAAAGGCAGCCCTGGACAGAAGACTGTCAGCAGAAGGAAAGTACTGGAATACCTGTGGGTAAGGCCTGCCATTCAAGACGGGAGACACACCAGGAAATAAAAAGACCAGGCGGGGCACTGCCAGCGGGAAGAGGCATTTTACCTTCCGGTGCAAATGTCGCTCCTTTGATTTAATTGGGGGTATTGGGACCAGGGGCTGATTCGCTTCCTTGGGAGATGGTGGTGTTTTCATACACATCTTTGATCCTTCCATTTCATTTATTCATCCATCCATTCAACAAGTATTTGCTAAACACTAACCTAAGCTAATGCTAGGGTAGTGACTGAGACTTAAAAATAGATTTTAGAAGTAAAATCTAACTCCTCACACTCACACCCGTCATCCCAGGAGATCTTTCCTTGTGGTGGTTTTTGTGAGAATTGGCCATCCTTAGGACAGAGCCAGGATGACAGAGGCCTCCTGTCCTCTGGGCATGCCCTGCCTACCTTCTGAAATGACCAAATGACCCCATTGACCAAACTTGGCTGCAGCCACTGCAGTGGCTTCTAGATAGCCATTCCACCAAGAGACATTGCCCCTTGAGGAAAGTCAAACACGCTGCCTACAGGGAGATGTTTTGGAGTGGAGAGGAAAATTGGCGCCTTCTCTTTTAAAGGCAATAATAGAATCAACTTTCAGTAACTGAATTTGTGCACAAAACGTTCTAAACACTAGTGAAGCCTGTTTCGTTGAACTAATTCTGGCTCTGGAAATGTTTTTGTTTTATAGTTATTTACAGTTTTGTTTGGATTCAAGCTTAGTTTGTTAATATGTATAATTTAGCATCTATTACACATGTAAATATGGAGTAAGTATTGTAAACTATTTCATTGCTGGGGATTGTGGGTGTTATACATACATTTAGGACTGCAATTTTTTGGTATTTTTTGTATTGTAAAATAACGGCTAATTTAAGCAGGAACAAGAGAACTAAGGGAGGTCTGTGCATTTTAAACACAAATGTGAAGAACTTGTATATAAACAAAAGTAAATAATACAAACTTCCTTCTGAAATAAAAGTAGATCTGGTAAAAATGTGGCTTTTGTTCTGAGTGTTTCATTTTGATTTTGCATTGTTTTGCCTGTATTTAAGCTTTTACCAGTTTTCAGACTGCCTCTGAGGGAGCACTTGACAGTTACGGAGGTGAAAGCTAAAACCCCTGCAGGCACCCCAGACACCCCTTCAAGCACTTGTGAGCCACAGACTTTCCGTGACAGCCTTTGTGTGCCTGCGGGGCAGCTGTGCCCTGGTGTGGGACCCTGCCTGTGGAGGCAGGGACAGCTCTGAGCAGTGGGGTGTGGACAGCCGTCTCACCCTTCCACTAACCACACCACTGTCTCCAGTGGTGCCATTATCCTTCCGCTTCGCGCTCTCCTCAAGGGCCCTTGAATGTGCCTCTAGGTTCTCTCCAAACTGCTAAATCTCAGGTGTGCTGACAGGTCTCAACTATGGCCACACTGTTGTCCTTGGCTTTGACTTTTTCATGAAGGTATTCCCATTGGCAAGGCCTTGTTTGGGGGCCTCCCGTGCGTCCCCACTTTATTTGGCTCCTACCCTCAGAATGGGTCAGAGTCATGCATTTCAGGACCTCAGAGCAGAGAGCAGATTCCCAGTGCAAGGGCTTCCTTCCAGAGGAATGAGGTCATTGACAGATGGAGGAAACACAAAGAAGACAGTCACTTCTATAGGGGAGGGCGGCAGGGTACTAGGGCCAGGAGCTGAGGTGAGGGCAGGAGCCTGGAGGAGGCCTGCCCACCAGAGCTCGGGTCTGACTTGGGGAGGGAAATGGCCAGACTAGTAGCCGCAAACAAGTTGAGGACCTTGAAACTCTTCCAGGGAGGGCTGTGGAAGCCAGCAACAGTTTCTAACAGGATAGAAACCTGTGATTTGGTGGTACTGTGTCAGAGATAACGCTGTGTTTACCAAACCTACTGGGCCCACAGCTCATCATTTCCCAGCCTCCCTGTAGTTAGGTTGGAACCAAGCTAAGCCATGGCCAAGGAAAGGTTGGAAGAAGTGACAGGCACCAATTCCAAACTTGGCACACAAATGCTCCCACGGGGGACTCTCCTGAGAGCCACATGTCAAAGACACTGGAGGGACTGTGAGTCCGAGTCACCCCTTAGAGGCAGGCCACCTGATCAGTCAGAGCTGTGTTGGCCCTTGCATCACTGGAAAGCAAACTTGCACTGTACTGATCCACTGAGATCTGGGGCTTTGTTAAACCAGTTAGCTTTTCTTATTCTCGCTAATAAATCGGCACTTTGAAGTGCAGTGCACCTGTAACCAAAACCTAAAGTACGTGGCACTGGCTCAGCGTGTGGCCAGGTGGCGGGCAGTGAGGAGACAGATGCAGCTGGCAGGAAACTCAGGTCTCTGCCAGGCGGAGCAAAACATGTGGTAAGGCGGTTTTACTCGGTAATTCAGAAAGCAAACTCCATGCCTGCTGACTTTTTGGTTTGAGGGAAAGAAATGAAAAAGACATCGTCCTATGTGTTGATTATTATTGGCTGCTTTTGGCGACACATCACAAGAAAAAGTTTACTCCAAGAAAGAATTAGCCAGTTTACACGCAGAAGGGAAAAGGGGTGGAAAGACGTCAACCAGGGCCTTGCAATTCTGGAAAAGCCAACTGCTTCTAGTCCCCAAGCAGTAAGAGGTGCAGGTGAGCAACGAAGGCCCCGTGAGACTTAGTTGAACACAGTGAGGGCCTGGTGGTGACCATCCAATGAAGGGTGTGGTCTTCCCACTGGTGCCTGGAAACTGCAAAGCCACCAACTTGAGGGAGGGGCACCTGGTTAAGGAAGCAAAGAAAAAGCTGATGTGAGAACTGTTTCCAGGAACAAACCACGAGTGTAGTCACTGATCCTGGACCTGCCTGGAAATAAGTAAGGATGTAGTTAAATTTAAGAAACCATTAGCAAGGCCTTAAAAAAAAATAAAACAGTGGCAATTGAGGAAGTCCTAAATCCACCCTCAGGCAGGAAGACGGTTGTGAAAGCTGTGTCCACGAGAGCTGACAAGCTCAGATGTGGCCCAAAAGCAGAACTGGGCCTGAGTGAGGACTCCCCCCAGCCCAGGGCAGGGCCCAGCAGGACTGCAAAAATGCCACAGAGCAGTGATTGCTGCATCTGCACCCGCTCCTTCCTGGGCAGGAGGGCTTAGGAAGGTGTTCTACCTGTTCTCATCACTACCTGCTGCGTGTGAGGTGGATTAAGTTGTCTTGTTAATTCAGGCTTGTGGGACTTCAAAGGGCCACCTGAGGGAGACTGCATCACCTAGAGGTCTGGGCGGGGATGTGACCTTGTACTGTCCCCTTGGAGAGGGTGCCTGTGACCCCTGTAGGAGAGAGAGGAAGCACAAAACTGGTTTTGGTGATCAGAATGGCAAGCTGGGCCAGAGATCGGCTTAGATGCTTACCACTCAATTTCTTCTTCCTGAGTCCACAGCTTCAACTGCATGGCCTGGGCTCATGGCGTCTGGGGAAAGCCATGGGACCAGCCCTCACCAATGATGTGTCACTTCAAGGCCATTCAGAGTGAGTGTCTCTTCCACTCTCTCCATCAACCTTGAAGGCTTATGTCGAAGGTGGTAATACAACAGAACTGAAGGAGCCTGGGTCCCTGAATGACTTTGTGAAACAGAGCATGATAGGCCAAAGGCAGTAGAATTAGGTATCTTTTCTTACCCTGCTTAAGTGAATTATTCTCTAGATTTATTCACCTAGTTCTTCAACAAAATTTTATTGAACACATCAGGGCTAGGCACTGCATCAGGACCAGAGATTTTGCACTGAACAAAACAGACAAAAAGCTATGTCCTCCAGGAGTTCACAACCTAGCAGGGGAGATGATAATAAAACGTCAGAAAAGCGCTATGAAGAAAGGTAAAAGTAGGGCTGGGGGTAGAAAGTCCTGGAGGGATTGCTGCTTAACGTGGTGTGGCTGGGAAAGCTGTTCTGCTGACAGCTGAGCAGAAGGACGGGTGGAGGGAGCAGGAAGGAACGTGGAGGTCTGAGAGAAGAGCATTACAAAGGGGTGACCGGTGCAGAGGCCCTGAGTGGGCAGCATGCCTGGTGGGCCTGCTGGATATTTGTGAGCATGAAAAAGTCTGTTCCCAGTTGTTTGCGTGCAGAACCTAACCTAGTTATAAACACAAAGTATTTAAGAGCTGGTTTAATATACAGCCAGTTTTCCAGGAATGCAACTACTGTGTAATCAAGGGAAAACTGAACCTTGTTTTCCTTAAAACTTATCACCAGCTGGTCTTCATTTTGGCAAATTCTGTCAACAACAGTGGTGTCATGCTTGGCATCCATATGGGTCACGTTTGAACAGACACGCCCTGCAGCCCCCCCAGCAAGAATTCCTTTCCACCCTGTGTCCCGGAAACAAGAAAGTGGTTAGCCTGGAAGATCCCAATGGCTGTCTCAAATGTGCTGGACGGAGTTGCCAGGGCCCATTGGCGTGCCCTGTAAGCCTTTCCTTCCACATTTGGTTTCTGTCCCTTGAAGACTCCATTCTGAGTTTGTGTTTTATTTTCTAGTGTGTGTCCTCATCTTCTTAATTTCTCTCTCTCTTTTGCCTTGAACTGAAGGTTCATTTGGGTGTGGTGAGACTTGCCCCGAGCAGAGCAGCTTCCCCAGACATCCTCTAATCCAGGCCTTCCCAGGCCTGGCGAGGCAGGGCCGTGCCCTTCTGCTTCAGCTCACACGCGTGCCAGGCTCACAGGCAAGCTGCTGTCCAGTCGAAGGACTGCTTCTAAAGCCCTGCACAGCCCCTGTCCTTCTGGCCCTCTGGAAATTTCACTGACCTGTGTCCACATTTCATACAAAAATGCGCTGGTTCTGTGAGCCTGACTCACTTGGTGGGCGGTGAGTGGTTTCCACTTCAACCTTGCACCTAATCACTGGGCTCCACACCAGGATGGGCGTTCATGAGCCATGAAGTTTCCAGCAATAAATCCACGGACGTGTCCAGCACCTGCCTTTTTGCATCACCCCCACTCCCAGCCACCTGCCAGGCAACAGGTAACAGACAGCCAGTCACGGGAGGGTAGTCTGGGGGAAGGACTGCAGTCTCCCAAAGCCCGTGCACGAAAGTGACAGCTCCCTGGCAGGACAAGGAGGCTGACATTCAGATGTGGAGGAACAAGGCATGACTCATTCCTGTGGGCAGACTTAATACTGTATAAACCAGGACCTTTTTAGGTAGAGGTAACATAAGCCAAACTCTAACGTTCTTAGGCAGTACTATTAGTCTCCTGGGGCTGCCAGAATAACCACAACTTCAGTATCTGCAAACAAGAGAAACTGATTCTCACAGCTCTGGAGACCAGAAGTCTGAGATGCAGATGTTGGCAGGGCTGTAGTCTCTCTGGAGGCTCCAGGGGAATCTGTGCCTGCCTCCTCCAGTTTCTGGTGGCTTGTGGCTGCATCACCCCAATCCCTATCTCTGTCCTCCCGTGGCCTTTTGCTCAATGTGTCTGTTTAGTTTCCCTCTAGACACCTCTGCATCACTCTTATAAGATGCAGAGGTGAGACATACAGGTGTTGACAGCCCACTTGGATAATCCAGGATAAGCTCCTCTCAAGATCTGTAACTTGGCTGGGCGCAGTGGCTCACGCCTGTAATCCCAGCACTTTTGGAGGTCAAGGTGGGAGATTCACTTGGGTGAGGTGAGTTGGAGACCAGCCTGGGCAACATGGTGAGACCCTGTCTCTACTAAAAATAGCCAGGTGTGGTGGCACACACCTGTGGTCCCAGCTACTCAGGAGGCTGAGGTGGGAGGACTGCTTGAGCCTGTGAGTTTGAGGCTACAGTGGGCTTTGCGTGCACCACTGAACTCCAGCTTGGGTGACAGTAAGACTCTGTCTCAAAAAAAAAAAACAAACCACAACTTAATCGCATCTTTTGCCACAGAAGGCAATACTCTTGCCTACATATAAGGCAGTGTTTCCACGTTCCAGGGATTAGGACGTGGATGTATCTTTGGGACCACAGGCAGCCGTGAGGCAATCTCATAATTTTCAAATAGTTTCTGTCCTTTTTATTTTTCCGATCTTTTGGAAGCATATGCCTATATTTTTAATCCACAATTCTATTTTTATTTGAAGTCATTTCATTTCTGGTTTTTATTTACTTTTTATTGAGACAGGGTCTCACTCTGTCACTCAGGCTGGAATACACTAGCACAATCATGGCTCACTGCAGGCAACTCCTGGGCTCAAGTGATCCTCCAGCCTCAGCCTCCTGAGTAGCTGGAACGACAGACATATATCACCATGCCTGACTAATTTATTTTTTAACTTTTTCTAGAGACAGGCTCCATGATGCCCAGGCTGGTCTCAAACTCCTGACCCCATGCAAACCTCCAGCCTCAGCCTCCCAACGTGCTGGGATTACAGGAGTAAGCCACCTTGCCCAGCCTCTAGTTTGTTTGTTTGTTTGTTTTTGAGACAGAGTAGTCCTCTGTCTCCCAGGCTGCAGTGCTGTGGCATGATCTTGGCTTATTGCAACCTCCACCTCCTGGGTTCAAGCAATTCTCCTGCCTCAGCCTCCTGAGTAGCTGGGATTATAGGCATGCACCACCACACCTGACGAAATTTTTGTATTTTTAGTAGGGATGGGGTTTCACCGTGTTGGCCAGGCTGTACTCGAACTCCCAGCCTCAAGTGATCCACCCACCTCAGCCTCCCAAAATGCACGAGCCACTGCACCCAGCTTCCTCCAGTTTTTTTTTTAATGCATACATTTTACTCTAATTAACTGACTCAAAAATGGAGAAGAGTTGAACACACTTTCATGTAGGGCAAATCATTTAGCAGATATTTAATTCTGCATTTGGGCTACGATGCCATTGTGGTGATCAGGACAAGGTGATGAGCCCTCACTCAATGCACATACCCCGCCTCTCCCCAACCCACCTACAGGTGTCCATTCTCACACAGGTGTGGGTGCCTGACAGTATTCCATCTTCTTTGTAAAGTGAGAATGGGCTAGACTCAGCTTCGCTGCCCAGCAACTCCTTTTTTTCCTTTGGGAAACTGTCCTTTCCGTTCCATGTCACCATGGTGGGCTGAGATCACTCAGTGTTCTACAGAGGAGGCCCATTATCCATGCTGGGTCTATCAGAGTTCTGCCTGGGACAGTCCACGAATGCCGGAAGAGAGAGGTACCTCTCCCTACTGAGGCTGCTAAAAGGAGACACTGTAAAGCTGGGCTGCTGGTGGAAGTCTTAACCTCTCGGTGAGAGCTTGCCTGGCCGCAGGGGAAGCCAACACACAGATCAGCACAGGCAACATCATTTGAACCCTGGAGACAGCTGTGCCTGAAGCCCGCATGGCTCAGGCACATGCTCAAGTCACTCTGATTTGTTTGTTATAGTCAAGAGTCCTTGGCTGGGTGCAGTGGCTCACACTTGTAATCCCAGCACTTTAGGAGGCCAAGACGGGTGGATCACCTGAGGTCAGAAGTTCAAGACCAGCCTGGCTAACATGGTGGAACCCCGTTTCTACTAAAAATACAAAAATTAGCTAGGCATGGTGGCATTAGCCTATAATCCCAGCTATTCGTGAAGATGAGGTGGGAGAATCGCTTGAACCTGGGAAGTGGAGGTTGCAGTGAGCCGACTGCACTCCAGGCTGGGTGACAGAGCGAGGCTCTGTCTCAAAAAAAGAGAGCCCTGACTGAAGCTGAGAGGCTGGTGGACAGCTGCCAGGAAACAGTGTTTGCGGGTTTGGTGTGAGCTGCTAAGTCCACACTTAGATCTCAGAGCTGGTGGCTCTTTTCCCCAACAGGACAGCTCCAGGCCTGAGTTTTTGTGTGGTCTAACCCCTGTGACTTAGGTCAGGATCTCTAGAAGCCAAGCCTAAGACAGGAATTCTCAAATGCCATGATTTATGGAGGGAACGCCTTCAGGGGAGCCTGCCAGTAAGGAAAGCAGGAGGAGGCAGGCAGGGTAGAAGCTGAGCCAGGCAGGGGTCCCAGCTGGAGCCTAGCCTCAGCTTTACCCCAAAGGGGCTCTGGACCAGGAACAGCACACAACAATGCCATGTTCCTTGAGGCAGTCAGTCACCAACTGCAGTTGCCTCTGGGAGCAGAGTAAAACCCAACAGGCATTTCTGGGAGTGCAGTTCCCTACAGAAGGGATAGCTCTGAGCTGTTACAAGCCACCATTCCCAGTGGCTGCGGGATGTGCTGTACTGGCCCGGAGAAGTCCCTGAGCAAGGCCCCGACAACCTCCACTTCAGCCTCCTGCCACAGAAGGAGCAGCCAGAGGCACAGGAACCCTTTTCTTATCAGGAGTTTCCAAGTTTTGGAGGAAGAAGGAGGCAGGCAGGAGGCAGGAAGATCGCTTCACCCCAGGTGTTCAAGGCTGCAGTGGACTATGATCATGCCACTGCACCACCACCTGGTGACAGAGTGAGACCCTATCTCAGAAACACAGACCACCCTTGGCATCTGCTGGGTCCACATCGGGCAGTGTGTGTGACATGGCCACCCCCGGCTGCAAGGGAGGCTAGGAAATAGTTTCATTATCTGAGTACTAGTAGAGAAGGAAAGAAGAGATGAAAGCAATGGCAATCCCTGGCATGAGGAGCTGACAGCTGATTCATCTCAGCTTCCTTAGGTGAGGTGATGGGGCCCAGACACGTTCTGAGGCCATCTGAGGTCACGCAGGCCAGCAGGGGCACACACTGCAGCAGACCGTGGTCTCCAGGCTCCCAGGTCACAGATCACATAAAAGCAAGGTCAGTCTCAGTGCACATGGGTTTAATAAGCACTGTATGCCATTCCCATGGCTGTGGGAAACCAGGGGGAAGATGGCCACAAGGCCAGTGCCAGGCAGAGCACAGCGTGGGGCCCATGCAGCAGCATATGGAGAACAGGAAGGACTGCCAGCATGCTCATGGTGCACAGGTGGCAATGGTGGGTAACGCCCAGTGGGAGGATGCAGTGTTAGAAGGGGTCTTGCCTGTTAAGTCTGCCCAATGCATTCCTAGGGAATTATCTGCTTGGCAGGCTGATACCATTTCCTAGATTTCTGGGAGTCTGGAAGGTCTCTGACCTTCCCTAGGTGATCTGGGGCTCCAGGGAGGCTTCAGCTACAGAAGTGACCCTCTACTGATTCACCTTCTGAGAGACCCCAATTGTCTCAAGGTCTATGGATAAAGGGACCTACAACCAAGATGCTTCCTGACAGGGAGAGTGGGGGCTTTGCAGTAAGGCCCAGCCTACATCCCTTGCTCCAGGGGATGGCACACAGGATGTCCAGACCTACAAAGGGCAGCGGGGTGAGAGCACCAGCGCTGCTGTGGGAGGTAGGCCAGTCCCTTTTCAATGGGCCAGTAGGCCACAGAGGTGGCCCAGGCAGGCAGGGTGGGGTGGCTGGCTGTGCTGTCCGAGATCGCTGTCCTAGTCAGAGTAGGGCCAGAAGAGCCAGGACAGGGAGTATGGAGAGCAGGGAGTGCCCCTCCAGGGCCCCGCCTGCGGAAGACACCTTGAGGGTGGGAGCCGAGTGCAGACTTGAGGCAGAAGACTGGCTCTGCCCTCTGCCTGCACCCCCACCCCAGGCCCCTCATGCCTCCACCCAGGCCCACCCAGCATGGAAGTGTGTGAAGGGGACGGTGGGGGAGGTGCCAGCTTACCTCCCCTCCCTGCACCTACCTGCAGGAGGCTGTGCTCAGGGTTCCCTTGGGGGTTCAGCTGGTCCAGCAGGACTGGGGGCCACCGGCTGGCAAAGGCCTGAATGGCACCATCTATGGGGGGAGGGTTTCAGGGTGTGCTTGGCTGGAAAACGCTCTCCCAGGGCCCTGCTCCGTGGGGACAAAGTGAGAGATCTCCTGCTGCAAAGACTGGCTCCTTGGGAGGGAAGGTGCGTGGTGAGGAATAATAAAATACTAAGGACAGCTGCGATAGAGTGACTCAACTGGACAGTCTTCCACTCTCCCCTCTTAAATGGCTCCTGGCCAGGTGGCTTGGAAGGGGGCAGTAAGCCGACCCAGCCTTCCCCCTCCACCTCCGCCCGGGCCCCTCACCCAAGCAGGGGTTCCTGGTAAAGAGCCCCCGGAAGGTTTCGCAGTCCTCACGCCGGTTCCCGCTGGCTCCGCAGTGGCACCAGGGCGCCACGCGCGCGCTCGCGTTGTCCACGTAGTTGGGAGTGACAGCTGTGCCTGCGGGGACGCCGACGGCGAGGTCATCGATCGGCCCACCCAGGCAGAGGCATCCCCTGGAGAGCCCCCACCCCGCGCCCAGATCCCAGCCGTGCGTACCCATGAGGCCCGCGTAGGCGCGCACGCAGCGGGCGCGCTGGTCCCACAGGCAACCGTCGGGGGCGCTGGGCGCGGGCGCGCAGGAAGCCTGAAAGGCCAGGAGGCGGGGCCTGCTGGGAGGGAGGGCGGTGAGCTGGAGAGAGGCCCCGCCCCCACCTCACCCTCGCCACGGCCCCGCCCCCACTCCACCCTTACCCTACCCTCGCCGCGGCCCCGCCCCCGCTCCACCCTCGCCGCGGCTGGGTCCCTGCTCCCTGCTCCCTGCTCCCTGCTCCCTGCTCCCGGCTCCCGGCTCCCGGCTCCCGGCTCCCCGCTCCCCGCTCCGCCCCCGCCCGCGCGCACCTGCAGACCCGGCTGCGCTCGCAAACCTCTAAGGGCTCCAGGCAGGAGGGAGGCGCGGGGCCGGGCCCGGAGAAGGCGCAGGAGGGCACGAAGGTCTGGCGCCGGCGCTCGGCGCACGCGGAGCCCCCGCAGGGGCAGAAGAGCAGCGCGTAGGTGAGCGCGGGTGGCCCGCGGGCGAAGAAGCGGCGCAGGGCGCGGCGGCAGCGGGCGCGGGGACAGCTCCCCTGCGCGGCCCGGCCCAGGCACTGCGCCACGAACTCGGAGCGCAGCCGCTGGCACAGCGCGTTCGCCGTGCAGGCTTCGGCCGCGTCCACACATCGGTTCCCTCCGGCCGAATTCACCGACCCTGGGAAAGGGGCGGGCCGGTTGCAGGTCTCGGTGCGGCGCCCTGCCTGCAAACTTCACCCAGTCTGTCCATGCCCCCGGAAGGTGGGGGACGCTGAAAACCCGAGGAGGCACAGAGTATAGCCCAAAGACGGGGCCGGCTGGCACAGACCGGCGCTCTGTCGTGGGGATGGGCAGCGGCGGGCTCTCGAGGGCCTTGCAACACGTCAGGGATGGAGAGGGTGCAACGAGGCTGAGCCAGGCCTTCCCCAGAAGCTGAGGCCCCTCCTTCCTAGGCATCACTACCACTCCCAGAACGGCCACACAAGTCCAAAGACAGGTCCAGGGGCTCCTCCCACCTTCACGGGCCCTATCTGACAGGGGAACAATGAGGCTTTCTGGGGATCTGGCCAATGGAGACTTGAAAACCAGAGATGAGCCGGGCGCGGTGGCTCATGCCTGTAATCCTAGCACTTTGGGAGGCCGAGGTGGATCACCTGAGGTCAGGAGCTCGAGACCATATTGGCATGGCCAATACAGTATGGTGAAACCCCCCTCTACTTAAAATACAAAAATTAGCCGAGCGTGGCGGCAGGGGCCTGTAATCCCAGCTACTGAGGAGGCTGAGGCAGCAGAATTGCTTGAACTCGGGAGGCAGAGGTTGCAGTGAGCCAAGATCAGGCCACTGTACTTCAGCCTGGGTGACAGAGTGAAAGTTCATGTCCAAAAAACAACAAAAACAGAGAAGGCATTGAAGACAGTGGCTGCTCCTAGTCTCTTAATGACAGGCTGGGATGTCATACCTTTTCTCCTCTACAGATTCCGCCTCACCCCTTATCCCCCACCACGGAGACCCTTTGGATGGGTCTATCGGTTTCTGTTTCTCCCTCTGTTCTGACCTCCTGCTCCTCCTCCTGCCCCCTGCATCGGTGTCTTCCCTCCCTAGCCCTTCCTGATGCTCCCTTGAGTCAAGGTCATCCTGGCCCATCTGGACTGCCTTCCCCCAGCCCCTCTACCCTCCCCCAGCAGCGGGAGAGAGGATTCACTGAAGAGCTGAGTCCTGGCTGCCAGGGTGTGGATTCAGAGAGGGCCCTGACGACACATCGCAGAGCTTTATCCTGAGCCACAGGACCCAAGGGTTCATCAGTGGTTTTAGTGACTGGGTCCCATGATAAGTGGCACCCTGCTGGGGACAGATGAGGTGTTTGGCACCACAGAGTCACACACCAGGAGTTGGGTAGACAAAGGGTGAGCTCTGCTCAGATGCCCCACAGGCTATGTCTAAATCGAGCCAGGGTAACTCGAAGTTGGGACTTGGTAGCCCCTTTCTAGGACCTGAGTCACCAAAACCAGGCTAATCAAATCCCCCCAGCCCCACAAGTCCTCCAGTTTGGAGCACCTCCTTGAGACTAGAAGCCTTTCTGGTGCCCAGCCTGAGTGAAGGTGCACAGCCCCACCTCTCATGCCTCTCCCTGTGTGTGTGCACAGGGGATAGGGGGTGGTCTCCTGCCCCAAGGCTAGGAGCAGGGTGCCTCTCTGGCAATGGCTGTGTCTTTCAGGCTGTGGATTGGACCGCGTAGTGAGAGTGCTGTGACTTCAGCGCTGGCCTCTGCAGGAAGGATGAACATAGGTTGAGGGCTTAGAATGGTCCCTGAGTGGAGGGGATAGATGGCAGCAGGGCAAGTCCTCCCTTCCTCCCCTCCCCAAAGGGCACACTTGGCTGTCCGCCCACAGCCTTGCCAGGCACATCCCCGGGCCTCAGCCGCACACACAAGCACCTGGTGTCACCTAAGGGCTTGAACCCACCTCTGCCTGTTGCCTACCTGCCACCCTTGCCCAGAACACCTTTACCCCATCTCCACTCTCACAGCAGCTCATCTCCTCCGCCTTAAACCTTTACCAGATTCCACTTTCCACATCACACCCGGTAAAGTGACCCCTCCCTCCGAGACGGCCGTGCAGGGAAGGAGGAGTCCAAGAAGGTGGAACAACAGATTCAAGACACTGAAGATTCGCAGCAAGAATCTGTGTGAAGAGTTGGAGGGCTGGGGCCGAGGGAAGGGTGAGAGAGTTGGGAGATGGCAGATAACAGGCAAAAGTTCCTGGGGCAGGGGCACTGAGACTGGACTCGGGAGGGGTTGGAGGCTTGGCTTGGCTGGGAGGCGAGCTGCTCAGTACATAGTGGGGTCAATTCCCAGGTGTCCCCAAGCCCTGCGCACAGGCCTCTCATGGCAACCCTTCCGGTGGTTCAGCTTTTCCTGGAATCTGTTGCCCTCTCACCTTGTCACTGAGGAGCAGTGACAGAGAAGCCAGAGTTCGGGGGTCCAGGGGAGGAGAGGGGTGCTCACCCAGTGGCAGCAGCAGGAGCAGCAGTGCAGGCCCCAGGCAGCAGACCATGGTCGACCTTGAACAGAGAAGGATGGCTGGCAGAGCCCTCGTCTGATAGGCGTCCCCTTCCTAGTGCCTTTGGAGCAGGAGCACGGTGAAAACGCCGAGGTCTGTGCAGACGCCCCTGGGAGGAGCCTTTGCTGCGACAACTCCCCACCCTCATTCAGTCTCCACCCCAGGCTGCACCTTCAGGTAAGCCTGGGAGCCGTGCGATTCGACACCTGCATGTGCCTAGATGGACCCCAATGCACTGGCCCCGCCATGCATACCCAGCAACACACAGCCCCCTGGGAGACCTGGTCTCTTCCATGCTAAACTAGGAACGCTATGAAACAGCATTGTTCTTTTCCTTTTTTATAGAATTTTATTTTAAACTTAAAAACATTTTTTTGAATAGAGATGAGGTCTCGCTCTGTTCCCCAGGCTGGTCTTGAACTCCTGGGCTCAAATGATCCTCTCACCTCAGTCTCTCAAAGTGCTAGGATGACAGGTGTGAGCCACCGTGCCCAGCCTATTTTAAACATTTTATTGTTGACTAATTTTAGACTAGCAAAAAAGTTGGAAAATGTGAGCGTTTTCCTTATACCCTTCAACCACCTTTCCCTAATGGTACATCTTATTAATCACGGCCCAGTCATTACAGCTAGGAAACTAACCTTGGTACAATCCTAGTAACGAAACTGTAGACCATTTTGCATTTCCCATTTTTTCACTAATTTCCTTTTTCAGTTCCCAGATCCATTCTAGGACCCCACAGCACAGCCGTCTCCTTCGTCTCCTCAGTCTGGGAGTTCCTTCCTTATCTTCATCCTTGACACTTTGGAATAATTCTGGCCAGTTATTTTGTAAAATGTTTCTCTTGAGTTAGCTGATGTTTTCTTCTGATCAGAATGAGATACAGCCTTGTTCTGACTAACCAAAAAGTTACTCTATAAGTAAATATTAAGGTTAAAAATCTCATCCAACCTGGGCAACAGAGTAAGGCCCTGTCTCAAATAGTCTCAACACTTACATTTAAAAAGTGACCAAAAAAGCCCTACCATGATTTGTCTTGACTATTTTTTTTTTTTGAGACCGAGTCTTGCTCTGTCACCCAGGCTAAAGCTCAATGCAACCTCCACCTCTCAGATTCAAGCGATTATCCTGCCTCAGCCTCCCGAGTAGCTGGGATTACAGGCACAGGCCACCATGCCTGGCTAGTGTTTGTATTTTTAGTAAAGATGAGGTTTCACCTTGTCAGCCAGGCTCATCTCAAACTCCTGATCTCGGGTGATCTACCCACCCTGGCCTCCCAAAGTGCTGGGATTACAGGTGTGCGCCACTGCACCCAGCCTATTGCAACCTGTTTTATCAGCAAGGTCTTTGTGACCTGTATCTTGTGCTGACCTCCTAGACAGCACAAGATACAGGTCACAGCACCTGTGACTTAGGATGCCTTAACTGTCTGCAAACACAGCCCAGTGGTCTCAACCTTATTTTACCTAGCCCCTCTGCAAGACGCAGTTGCTCTGGTTCACATGCCTCCGACATATCCTCCTGTGTTCTGGCGTGTGAGAGGAAAGAGAGATGAGGTAAGGAAACTCAAAACCAAGCTCTGACCACGCAGGGCAGGCACACTCTCCCACCTGTCTGTGGATGCCACAACTCAAGGGAGGGGGAGGGAGAGAAGAAGGCATGACAGATGGCCCTGGGTTACAGAGTGTCAGGGAAGCCCAAGCAGCTGTTGTTGGATGGTCAAAGAGAGGGCATCACAGCTGAGCTGGGCTCGCTCACTGCTCCCGGCTGGATGTCCACTCTGCCCCTCAGCATCCCGGCTCAGCCTCAGGGTCCATGACTGCCCTCCTGCGTTCCAGTCACTTCTGTGTCCCTCCTGCTTCTGCTGTTGGCCCCTTGCCAGCTGTGTTCTGCTGAGCTTCTCTTCAGTTCTCCAGCACAGCCAGGTGATCCCCGGCTCCAGACAGGCCTCTCCCCAAGACTGGGGCTCCCCCTCCCACACCTTCTTTCTGTCCCATGTGACCTTCCCAGGGTTCCACACTGAATTGGGAAGGGACAGAGCAGGTGCTGGGCAGTCTTAGGGAATAGCCAATAGGGCAGAGTTGGCCTCCCCTAGGGTCCCTTGTAGCTGGAGTCCCGCAGGGTCCAGACACCCCCTCCTGAAGGGTAAGGGAGGGGGGGGGAGATTAAAAATTTTCTTTTAATTCCCTTTTTTTTTTTTTTTTTTTTTTTTTGAGACAGAGTCTTGCTCTTGTCACCCAGGCTGGAGTGCAATGGCGAAATCTGAGCTCACTGAAACCTCCACATCCTGGGCTCAAGTAATTCTCCTGCCTCACCCTCCTGAGTAGCTGGGATTACAGGTGCCCACCACCATGCCCAGCTAATTTTTGTATTTTTCGTAGAGACAGCGTTTCACCATTTTGGCCAGGCTGGTCTCTAACTCCTGACCTCAGCTGATCCTCCCACCGCCTGGCCTTAGATTCTCTGTTTTATGATGGTTTAACATCTCAGGGTGGGGGCTTGTTGGCTGGGGAGAAAATGCTGATTCCTGGAGATCAGAAACAACTCACGCCTTTCATATGCAAACCAACCAATCTGAACTCCATACACCAACCACCCCCTTCAAGGAACTCTCATGTCCCAAGCCAGTGTTTCCCCTGCCCTAAACCAGCCCAGGGCCAGGTACTGACCCAGACAGCTAGAGCCCAACCCCACACCCCAGAGCCCACCAGGATGATTCAAAAGGCTGGTCCTACCCCGTTCCCCGGCCTGCCTTGCCTTTCCAGTGGAGACGTCAATGAGGGCTGTGCCTCTGCCTTCCCCTTGCTCCTGATTCTGTCCCTGGACCAAACCTGGTGCCTCCTGCCCCACTGTGGCCCCGCATGGTGGGAAACTGTAATAACCTCTTTCAGTGGCATCGGCCCCTCTGTGTCATCATTCAGTCACCTTCATAAATTAAAATGTTGCAGATACAACTGAGGCAGGAGGGGGTCTTTAGAGAGCACTCTCACCCAGGCCCTTGGGCTTGTGGAGTGGAGCCTGCACTGAGGCTGCCTCCTCGAAATCAGTTTGGGGATGGTTTTGGTATGTGGCATCAGCTGGCTGATACAGGCCACTTGACAGCTCTTGCATGAAGCAAAGGGAGAATGTGAACGCCCAAGGGAGTGTGGAGTGACAGGGCAAAGAGGGTGTTCAAAGTAGGCAGCACCGTCCTGTGCCCAAACACACAGCTGGGGCCCTGGCTGCCATCTGGGCTCAGCCTGCCAGCCACCACCCCTTGTGGTCCTCAGGGCACTTGGTAGGGTTGAATTTATACAGGAAAAAAAACTAACTGAGGTCCAAGTGCAACATGTCTTTTTAAAATTTCTTTCTTTTTTTTTTGAGACAGTCTCGCTCTGTTGCCCAGGCTGGAGTGCAATGGCCCGATCTCGGCTCCCTGTACCCTCCGCCTCCTGGGCTCAAGGAGTTCTCCTGCCTCAACCTTCCGAGTAGCTGGGATTACAGGTGCATGCCACCACACCCAGCTAATGTTTTATATTTTTGGTAGAAATGGTGTTTCATCATGTTGGCCAGGCTGTTTGTTGGTCATCATGACCTCAAACTCCTGACCTCATGATCCGCCCTCCTCAGCCTCCCAAAGTGCTGGGATTACAGGTGTATGCCACCTCGCCTGGCCTAAAATTTCTTTTTCCTCTGTCACCCAGGCCGGAGTGCAGTGGTGCCATCATAGCTCACTGCAGTGTTGAACTCTTGCGCTCAAGTGATCCTCTTGCTTCAGCCTCCTGAGCAGCTAGGCCTACAGGCACACACTGCCATGCCCAGCTAAGTTTTAAATTTTTTTGTAGATATGGGGTCTTGCTATGTTGTCTAGACTGGTGTTGACCTCCTGGCCTCTAGTGATCCTCCTACTCCTGCCTCCCAAAGTGCTGGGATTACAGGCATGAGCCACCACGCCTAGCCAACATGTCTTTCTTCTGACTTCTACTTTGGTATCTTTTCTTAAATGGTTCCCTCTGTCCCCTCCCACACACAGAATGGGGGAGAGGCTGTCAGACTCCAGGTTCCTCCAGAACCTCAGGTGCAGCACTGGGATTGGGGGTGGGGGTTGAGGAACCAACTAGGGGAGAAGACAGGGTGGGAAGGAACAGGAAGGAAGGTCCCCAAAATTGGGTTTGTTTGCAGGGGCCAGGCTCCAGGGGAGTGTGGACTCAGTGGAACCATAGGGGCCCCAGAGTTCCAGCTTCTGGCCAGCAGTCATGCCCTCCACAGAGCTGGGTCTGTGGAAATTGCATGTAGGAGACACACCAGCCTCACGGGACAGAGGCCTTTTCGGGTGGCCAGCAGTACCCAGCCTCCACTGGTGAGGAAGGTCAGGGGCTGTGTGACCTTTGCCTCTGGGACTGATGGATTATTGAGCTGGAGGGTGTGTCCAACAGTGTCCCCTACCCCTCAGGAGAGGGGTCTCCATTGGGCAGCTTCTAATGAGGCTCTGGGGTCCTGGAGTGGGTAGGTCGGAGCTCCAGTGAGGAAGAAACTTCCAAGCTCCTGAAGGTGCCGGAGGTCCGGTGATTCACTGGCTTTGCCCCTGGAGTTCAAGTTCCTGGAGTGGCTGTCAGTGGCCAGCTATCTTTAAATCTGTTCATTTCAGGAGCTACCTCTCACCAGAGGCAGGATCTTGGCATCTGGACTTGATCTGCTGAGAAGGAGGAGGATATGTTGTCCCCTAAGGACTGGGCTCCAGCCTGCAAGCTGTGAGGCAGGGAGTCTGTCCTCAGTGAGGCTTTTCACAGCTTCTCCCTCCCCAGCCCAGGGGTTTCCAGCATTCTGGTCTCCATGATAACAGCTTCTTCGAGAGGTCATAAACTCGTGCCCAGAAACCTGATTGGGGGCATCGAGCTGAAGGATGGGAGAGGTGGGAGAGTGGGCGATGGGAGGGGAAGGCTTTGAATCCGCGTCCCCGCCTACATTCGGGTCAGGCGGAGCTGTGGGCCACAGGCTTCTCGGGGTGGCTGCTGGGCTCAGGAGGGTTCTCAGGGCCTGGGAGCAATAGTGGAGGGTGAGTGCTGTGAATATGGTCAGTAGGAGTCCCGGGGGCTGGGGTGGGGCAACAGGGGACTCCAGGTGACTGGGTGCTGCCCATCTGGAAGGAGGCAGGAGGCACCGAGCCCTTCCCTTCTCCTCCCCTCCCCTGCCCTCCCTTCCCTCCCCTTCTCTCTCTGCCTCTCCCTAGTGCCTCACTCACCTAGGGGCCAGGGCTGTCCAGTGGCTGTGGGGCCCAACTCCATGGGGTGAATGCTGCCCAGGGGGTGGTCCCTGTGTGGGCCATCCTTAGGCCTGAGCAGTGGGATAAGAGTCCAGGAAGTTGGCACATTGACCCTGAGTGGGTTATTGCCTCCCGCAGCATGGCATCCAGCCTGGGGAGTTCTGCATTTACTGAGTTTCTTGGGGCACCCATCTGCTCCAAGTCACCCTCTCAGCTCCCTTCCAGCTCCCTCTTCAGGGGATCCCTGGGACCCAGGCTCCACTTGTGCCTCATGCCTCGCAGGACGGCTGGCACCCCCTCTCTCCAGTCCTAACATTTCTTCCAGGCTCCGGCACCACCCAGCAGCCTGGCACTTTCCAGATGTTGGCATCACTCAGCTTCCAAAGAAACCTGGATGTCCCCCACTGCAGCAGCTGTGTCTGCTCACCTTGCCGCTGGGTACCCTGCTGCCCTTGATGATTACAAGCCATCTTTGACTGTCCCCCTCCCATCTCCCAGGGCCTTGCCACTTCCTGTGATGTTCCTTCAAAGCATTCTCTCCTACCCTAAAACTCCCGCCTGGGGATGAGAAGCAGCCTCCGCCCTCTGCAGTGTCCCCTCCATGCTGACATGCCAGGCTCTGGCCACCTCCTCCTCTGCCCACAGACCCTCCATCACTACTCACGGTGTCAGGGTCTTCTTAGCTGCCACCCGGGGCCCAGGTGGTACCCTGCCCCTGTCTGTTATGCCCTCTGCCCCTATCTTCGACCCAAACACTGCCATCTCCCTTGGCTTACCCAGAGCCCTCCCAAGACCTGGCTATGATAGACATGGCCACAGAGTGCCTGGACAGCCATGCTTAGTATTATGTGACTCTCCCCCCGCAGGTCACAGAGAACCGGGTTAGGGCAGGGCCCTGGCATAGAGGACATCCAGCGCCATAGCTGGCCAGTGGTATGGAGTGAAAAAATCTGCTGGGCCCAGCATTTGGGAACTTGAAGGGGTTGACAGAGGTGATTTGGACAGAGGAAGTGGCAAAGGGCTGAAAACTCCTGAGACAGAGGCTGGAGAGGCCTCTAGGGGCAGCATGGTGCAGGGGCTGCAATCTGAGCGGGGAAATAAGGGCGAAGTCAAGGGTGAGGCAGCCGCCTGGTGGGAGAAGCAGGACAGAGGACGAGAAAGGCTGTAATGGGAGGTAGGGGGCCACGCCTGGCAGTGCTGATCGGGTGCTGGGATCCACCCCCTGGCTTGCCTGGGAGGCCACTGGAACCTCCTGTTCAAAGCTACTTCTTTCCACAGCCTCTGGGGCTGCTCTCTGCGCCTGTGGGTAAGGCTGAGGGCTGCCCCAGCTCCTGCAGCCCCAGCAGAGCTCTGAGGAGGGGAAACCCGGAGTGGGCTCAGGAAGCAGGCATTTGGAGCCTACCCACTGCACGCAGGGTCCCTCCTGCGGCCCCAGCTGCATCGCTGCAGATGGGCTCTTGGGAGTCGGTAGTAACACCAGGCCAGGCCCGCCCCTGGGAGCAGAGGCAGCAGGGCGCTGAGGAGCATGGCCAACAGGAAGGTGTCACGGCCTGCAGGGACAGAGTAGTGGGGAGGCTGAGTCCTGAGTGGGGGCAGCCCCCCTGCTCCTGCCCACCTGCCCCCAACTGGCATACTTTCAGGCTGCACAGGGCCACTGTCCACGCTGCCACCGAAGCCTGGCTTGTTACAGAAGGGTGGAGCCCAGCCTGGAGCACAGTGGCAGTTATGGTTGCTATTGCATACCTGCAGAAAGGGGAGAGAAGGGAAAGAGGGTCACATGAGATTAGGAACCCCAAGGTCACCCCCGCCCCTTGGGCTCTCACCCCGTGTCTGTGGCAGGCAGTCAGGCAGCGCTGCAGCTCCTGGAAGGCAGTGTTCTCACAGCGCCCGCTCTGGCACACCTATGGGCAGTGCATCAGGCAGTGAGGGGGACACTGCCTGTGGGAGTCAAGTGGCAAGGAGGGGTCAGGTGGGCAAAGCTCACCATTCTAGGTCCACACTGGGTGCCTGACTCTACCAGGCCCAGGCCAAGCAGGTCCAACTTTGCACCAGGGAGTGCCAAGGCTCCCCGACAGGTCACTTCATGGCCATCTAGGTGAACGGTGGAGTTCACTGGCACCATGTGTGGTGCGAGTGGGCTGGGCTTTCCACCCTGGCACTGCAGCTTCCCACACAGAGCATCCCTGGGGAGGAAGCAGAGGGGGGTCAACAGCGGCAGTATGTCCTTTCCCAAGCTCACTCCATAGCTTCTGCTCCCTCCACTCAGCTCCACTCCCTACCTCTCAGTACAGGGCAGGAAGTGGCCCTCGCTGTCCTGGCCGCAGTTCCCATGGGTATCTCCCACAGAGTTCACAACCTGGAAACAGGCCTCGGGGGCTGGATGGGAGCCTGAGGAAGCATGGGCTAGGCTGGATGCAGCCGGGATAGGTGCCACACTCAGCGGGCCTCAGTTTCCCCTGCCTATCTTCCCCACAGCAGAAAACTGGGCTGACCAGAGAATGGGGGGCAGGGTGTAAGGGTGCCAGTGTCCTCTCACCAGGCCCCCAGAGCTGCTGGCACTGCTGCTCCAGCGTGGGACATGTGCCATCCCAGCAGTAGCCACTGCTCCTGGCGCAGGGCGAGCCGTCCAGTAGGTAAATGTCCGGGGGACAGTCCGGGGAAGTACCCATGCAGAACTCAGGGAGGTCACAGTCGCCCATGGCTTGGCGGCACAGTGCTCCAGCCGGCTTCAGCTGCGCAGGTGACGGGTGGTGGGGAGGGCAGACAGAGGCCATGGGCAATGAGAGGTCCGCGCCCAGAGTCTGCTTGGAGCTGGAGGAGCTGGGCCAGAGGGCCAGGCCGACCCACGCCAGCACCCAGCGGGGGAACCTGAGGGCACCAATTAGCTAAGGCCAACAGGCCGGCTCCTAAGCGCCCCAAAACCCTCACCCTGAACCTTCCATGCCCTCACCAGGCAGTGGGCGCAGCAGTCCCCGTGGGCACATTGGGCCCCCGCGCGCAGCGAGCAGTTGTGAGCGAAGCAGCAGAGGTCGCGGCATTCCTGAGACCAGAAAAGCAAGGGGGGACCAAGTGAGGGCGCAGCGCCCCAGACCTGGGCAGAGAAGCCGAGTGAGGGGCGGGCGAGCCGACTTAACCTGGCCAGAGCCGCAGTCACACTCCTCGCCCGCCTCCACGAAACCGTTCCCGCAGCGCGCTGGTGGCACCGGGAGCCCGGAGTCCGGGGCATTGGAGAGGCACGCGCCGCCCCCCTTGCGGAAGAAGGCTCGCAGCTGGCGGCGGCTGCAGGCGCTGAACACGCGTGGGAACGGGTGCCTACCAGGGTGGGGAGGGCGTTGGGCTTGGAGGGACAGCCCCACAACCCCCGCGCTTCTCCGATCCCCACCCCTGGGTTTGGCTACAGGCGCCAGATGCGCAGACACGCCTGAGCGATGGGAGGCTCAAATCCTCTAGAGGCAGAGGCCAGAGAGGGGAAGTGACCCCCGAAAAGTCACACAGCGAGCGGGACGGGGGACAGTGTGGCCCCAAGAGTGGGCAGCCTGGGACCCAAGGTGGAATCGGGACCCGGCGGTGCTCCTCCCGGTGTGGAAGTAACCTCGCCAGGCTACTCCGAAAACAATCTTCATACCGTTGAGAATCCACTTTGCGCTTCTTCCCTTTAAACCTCATGAATCACCCTGAAGTGGACGCTATGATCATCATCCCATTTTACAGAAGAGGAAACTGAGGGACGACCAAAGAAACGCGGCGGAGGGAGCCCCCAGGACTAGCCGCCTCGCCGCAGCCCCGACCCCCCACACACGTACCCGGTGGTTGCGGCCATGACGCAGCCTCCGGGCTCGGCCGCGGCCTCCACGCAGCAGCCGTCGGGGTCGTGGCTGAGGCCGAGGCTGTGGCCGATCTCATGGGCCATGGTGGCTGCGGTGCCAATGGGGAGCTCCGAGTGGTCCTAGGGGTCGGTGCACTGTGGCGATCAGTGCGGGCCGCTGGGCCTCCCTTCCCTCCCCTCGCCCCCCTCTGCGGGGCTCACCATGCTCACGCCTCCCGAGCTCTCTGCGTGGCACATGCCCTCGACTGGCGCCAGGCCCACTGTGGAGCCCTGGAAGGCGCGGCCCCTGGGGATAGAGGGAAGCGTGACCGGGCGGGGCCAGGAGGCGAGGGCTCCCCTCCCGGGACCCGCGTTGGGCTCAGAGGCACCCACGTGAGCAGCTGTGCGGAGTCGTGGGGCCGCTGCGCCCACAGGCCCCGGCGCCACTGCAGAAAGGCCCAGAGCGTGGCGTTAGCGTCCTGCGTGACGCGGCTACGGTCCCGCTCGGTCCACACTTCCAGGCCAGTCAGCACCACCTGAATGTCCAGAGTCCTGAGAAGCTGAGGGAGGGGCAGGGTAGGGCGGGCTGAAGCCGGGACCAGGCGCTCCACCGCGCGGCTGCTCCTACGTGGGGGCGCCCCTCCTCCTCCCCGCACCCCACTAGCACCTGCCGGTCCTGCCGCCGCCATCCCCATCACTGCTCTCTCCCTGCTGCCCCCAACCTGGTCCACGTAGTTGGCGACTTCTAGGAGACGCTGTTTGGTGTGGTTCAGGTTCCGGTGCTGGGTCACGAACTGGGAAGGCAGAAATCCTGGTGGCTTGAGGGGCTGAGCTGACCCCATCCCAGACTCCGTCAACCCCTGGGGTCTCCCCTCACCAAGGTGTGGTCTGCCACTATGTACAGTTCCAGGTACCTCGGGGTCCTGTGTGCTTCTCGCCTGTCCTGCGGAGGGGCGAATGGGGACTCTGAATGGAAGCCGCTGGGCTCCAGCCCTGACCACCAACCCCAGCTCCCAGAAAGAACAGTTTAGCATGTGTCCTAGAAGATGTTTCCTCAGGCTCCAATAAAAATACTGGGACATGCTGGGCGCGGAGGCTCACACCTGTAACCCCAGTACTTTGGGAGGCTGAGGCGGTCAGATCACCTGAGGTTGGGAGTTCAAGACCAGAGTGACCAACATGAAGAAGCCCTTCTATTAAAAATACAAAAAATTAGCCAGGCATGGTGGTGCATGCCTGTAATCCCAGCTACTCTGGCAGGAGAATCGCTTGAACCGGGCAGGCAGAGGCTATGGTGAGCTGAGATCTGGCCATTGCACTCCAGCCTGGGCAACAAAAGTAAAACTCTGTCTCAAAAAAAACAAAAAACAAAAAACTGGGACATGAGGCCCTGGCTTGAGGCCTGTGAATTCCTGTCTCTTCCGATCTGGAGGGCTATGGCTGTATCCACAGCCCCCCAAATCAAATTCCCACTCCCATCTCCTCCACACCCTGACCCTTCTCTGGGGAGCACCAGGAAGGCTGGCCATGCCCGCTTTGTCCCCGGGATCCCTGTGGCCACAGGCTCCTTTCCAGGTGAGCAGCTGCTCCATCCGGAAGATCCTGTGGGTTGAGAAGTCCTTGGAGCTCTGAGGTGGCCAGGGATGCAGGTAATAGCTGGCATTGCTGCTGAGGGTGATCAGGCCACTAGGGTGCAGAGGGGTAGGAGCGGGTGTGAGGGAGGTCTTTCCCCATCTCAGGCCCAGCCCCCTCTCCGGAACTCACCTCATCCCAGAGCATGTGCAGAGGACTACCCAGGAGTCGGGGAAGCCCCTCACTCGCCCTTGGTAGTGGCAATGATCCTAGGGAGAAAGGGACCAGCCCCAAATCTCAGCCAGGGCTTGAGCAAGAGGGCAAGAGGGAGGGCAGGGTGGGGGCTGGCTCCAACCTCCCCTTAGGAGTGCAAGGAGGAGCAGGGCAGGAATGGTGGGGGGTGCCTCTGGGGTGCATCCCAGAGCCCATGGAAGCATCTCACCGTGTGGTTGGGGGCCAGCACCACTGGCTGACCATCTGGGCGATAGTGGGTTTCTGTGTATCCTGGGGCCAGCAGCCTGCTGGGAAGGGGTATTACAGGGAGCATTGAATTCGGCCTCCTTCTGCCTCCTCCAGGATGTCTCCCAGCCTTCCTCCCTAAATGCTAATGGAGCAGCTTTATGAGTGAGGCACTCAGTGTATCTTAGGGAAGGGACAGGAGCAATGGTGGCTTGCTCAGGTCAGGAACACTTGGGGCTAGAGGAAGGAGCCTTGGTGATGGCTTAGCTGTGGGAGCTGCGAGTATGGGAAGTGCCAGGGAGGACACCGGGAAGAGCGGAAGAGTTTGTGGTCCCCAGGGGACCTGCAGCAGGCAGCTGGATCCACAGGTCGGGAGGGGAGGAGTCAGGAGACACTGCCAAGGAATGGGACTTGGAGTCAGGGAAACACGGCGAACTCCCCAGGTTCCCCTGCCTGCTGCCCTCCTTTGTCAACCCTCTCGCCCCAACTTGCCCTAGATCCTTAAAATATTTTCCTCAGACTTCTATACCCCACAAGCCTCCCGCCTGTCCTTCAGTGATTGATGCACACCCCCTGCCTCCAGAAAAAACAGAATCTCCAACTGCCCACGCCTGCTCCTGCCCTCCCCGCATTCTCCAGACCCCACTTGGGTAATGATTCCATTTTTAGGCTTCATCTCAACAGGATCCTTCCTACATGGATGGATCAATCATAAGTCAGTCTCTCTTCTTTAAAGAAAATCCTTTACCCCAAACTCACCTTGGTCTCATTACCTCCAGACCACCCCCAAATGACGGCTGCTTCCACCTTCCCGGAATTCTCCCACCTGCCCCAGCTCTGCTCCCCACCCCTGCCACGCTAGGAGGTAGGTGATGTGACTACCCCTTTGAAACGGTAGGGACGTTGGCCCCAGGGAAAATATGGTTGGGCACAGTGGAACTAGAGTTTGTTCCCAGTCCGTCCGACTCCACAAGGAGACTAAAACACATGTTGAGTGCTCAGAATAGCGCCTGAGGTCAAACAAACACTCAGTAGGGGATATCTATTGGTAACACAGTCTGGATGGTTTCAAGAGCCCGTGCTCCATCTCGGACACCCGCTCCACCCAGCCGAGGCGCCACCCTGAGCACAGCCCTGACTGTTCCTCAAAATCTTTGGCTCTGGACACAGAGCACTAAAATGGCCTTCTGTGATCTGTCCTTCCCAAATTCATTCCCCCTGCTCCCCTCCCTGCAGGTGGAGACCTTCCAGGCAGGTCAGACAAACTGCTGCCCCCGAGTGTAGCCACTGCAGCTTTTTATTTATTTTTTTTTTTTTTGACACGGAGTCTCACTCTGTTGTCCAGGCCGGAGTGGTGCATGGCGGGATCTCCATTCACCACAGCCTCCGCCTCCCGGATTCAAGTGATTCTCCTGTCTCAGCCCCCTGAGTAGCTGGGATTACAGGTGCGCGTCACCATGCCGGGCTAATTTTTTGTATTTTTAGTAGAGATGGGTTTTCACCATGTTGACCAGGATTGTCTCAAACACCTGACCTCAGGTGGTCCACCCACCTCACCCTCCTAAAGCCACTGCATCTTTGTCCCTGCTGTTCCCTTGGCCTGGAGTGCCCACTCCTCTTTGAGATCCATCTACGATTTTCTTTTGATTCAGCATATCTTGCAAATGTCCACTAGGTGGTGCTCACTCATCTCCGGCAGGGAGCTGACAAGCCACTCCTGGGGTTGAGAGGACCGATGTGCCCCACAGAGAGGCTGACAGCCTCCACAGTCCTCTTCAGCCTTCAGGGGGCCAGCCACAGGCCTGCGTGACTCTCCCTGTCACCTGCACCCTCTCTGAGGGTGCCCATCCAGCCACCCGCACAGATCCACATCAGTCCCCGCTCCCTGCACTGATCCTCTCCAGTGGGTCTGTTCTCAGCTCCCAGCCCTGCCCCAGCCTGGCACTCACTGGTTCTTCTCCAGCTCAAGCAGGAGCTCCTGGCCTTCAGTCTCCAGGGCCACCAGTCCCACATCTGGCCTCCAGACCTGGGCAAGGAGGAGCACGGGGCTGAGATGGTGGCCTCCAGGCCTCCTGCCTGCCAGGGAGCAGGTGGCCTGTGGAACTGGCTGGGGAGGAAGTTCATGGGGAGAATGTGGGCTGTCGGGGGAGTAGGACCCCCTACATACTATGGAGGGCGGGGAGGAGGTGAGAACATACAAAGATGTTCCCACGCTCAGGATGTTTTCTGTCCTGACACAGCCCCTTGGAAGGGCGAGAGCACAGCCTGCCAGGCGCACCAACATCCTCCCTAGAGATCAGAGGCCCCAGAAAGGTGCCCTTCCCCTGGCCCACCCTCTTCTTTCATACTCAGAAGGGGCATCAAAAGCAGGGGAAGACAGAGGGGTGCTAAGGACATTGTGGGGGCATCGGGCAGCGTGGCAGGGCCTCCTCACAGTCTCCGCCACCTGAGGCTTGCTTCCAGATCGTGCTGCCGCTCATTCCCTATAGAATTCAAACTTTACCCCTCCACTTCCAATGTTGGCAAATTGCCCTTCTTCCAAAGTTTTCCTGGGCCTCCAGCAGCCCCTGTCCCTCCCGCCCCAACACCTGCTTCACTGGACCCATGAAGTAAATATGAACCCCATTCCAGCCAAAGAGCACATCAACTCTCAGCTAGGTGTCAGGAGCCTGGCTTGGTCTGCCAACTCTCTCTCCTTCCCACACCCTCTTGGCCTCTCCCACCCTGTGGGAACACCCCACTTCCCCCTTGTCCACTCAGCCTGGCTGGGGGTCCAGGAGCTTCCTTGGAGGCTGCTGTGCTTTGGAATGTTTGACCCCTGACTCCTTTTCTCAAAAAATGCACTGGGCTGGGGCCCAGGGTCTCCGAGTCTTTGGGGGGAGTTCTTCCTTTGCAGGTGGGGAGCAGACTGCCCTTGCCCCCCTGGCCACAGGCCCCACAAGGCCTCCAACATGAGCTCATATGGCTGGAATGCCACTTGCTTTGCTGGGGAAAGATGTGCACTGGGAGAAGGGCGGTGGCCCACATGGAAGGACATACTCGAGGTCCCATCCCTCGGCACCCTCTACTGTCTTTACCCTTGCCCTCCTGGTACCCTGCCCCTCGATATATACCCCCCATCTTGAAGTGTGAGTACTTTCTGGCTGTGGGAGGAGATACCCAGCCTCAACTCTGTCTCCTGTCCCATCTTGGCAGGCTTCCTGGGGGAAAGGGCCCACAGTTGGGGGAAGGCAGCGCCCCTTTGGGGTTCCCCTCTTGGTCACAGCCCAGGCCAGACAGGGAAGGAGGCCCAGAGGCAGAATGACCCAGTGTGCCCAGCCTTCCCCTCCCGGGAGTGGTGAGGACAGTCTCAAAGCTCAGGCCAGTGCCTTGCTTGGCCAGTGGAATGGGGGCATGTGGGCCTAGGGGATCCCAGTGAGGGCCCTAGGGTGGGAGCTGCTGGGTTTCTTGGGGCCTCCTAGCCTTTGTGGCGACGCTCCCCTGCCTTCCCTCTTCCTCTTGCTGGGTTTGGACAGTAAGGCTGGAAACTCCAAAAATGGTTTAAGATCTTTCAGAGCTCAGTGCGTCTCAGGCTCCAGCCTAAAGAGCTGTGACCACAGGCAGTTTCCCTAACCTCTCGGCTTCCGTTTGCCCCTCTGTAAAACAGGCGCATCGCGGCTACTGGCCTCTTTGTTTGCGGCACAGCTAGTATGGCACAAGCATGGGGCGTGATTATTCTGGAAGCTTGTGAAGGGTGGGATCGGGAGGAGGCTGGGGCAGTGTCCTGCAGAAGCACATGGGGTGGTCTTACATCTGGGGGGACCAGAAGAGTGACCACTGTCCCCTGCCAGAAGTGGATTCCACAGGAGCCAGTGAGGCTGGAGGTTCAGGCCTTCAGCGGCAGGGCCCTGAGAGAGACAGCAGTGTGTCCACAGGGTCATATGTTCTGGTCAACTTTGCAAAAGGTTTTCTTTTTGGTGTTTTTTTTTTTTTTTTCTTTTTTTTTTTGGCTCCTGAAAACCTTCAGGCCCCACAAACCCTGGACCCATTTCTGCCTGGCGAGGGTGGGGTGAGCCGGATCATCCAGGGAGGGCGGGGAAGGGGAGGTGGGGCCGAAGAAGCTGAAATGACTTCCATGTGTGCGGGCTCACGAGATCTAGATACCAAACCCTGATGCCCTCTTCTGCCCACTCCTTTAGGGGGTAGGGGCCTAAAGGAGTAGTGACATGGTGGTTCTGGGAACCCCAGCAAAACTGCCAAGCTGTAATGTGGGGAGGGATAAAAGGGCTGGGAGGCTCAGGGCCCCTGCAGAGGATGGGGTGACATAGCACTGACCGGCTCCTCCAGGCTGGCGCTGTGCCAGGGTTGTCCATCCAGGACCCAGCGGGCGGTGGCTGGCTGCCCAGGGGTAGGTCCTAGAGTGAAGACAGAGCACAGGTGAGGGGACCCAACAGGACACAGCAGACGAAGGGGGTTAGAGGACACACCCAGGGAGGCACGGGAGGCCTTTCAGAGCAGACTCCATCTTCAACACTCATGGGCTCAGCCTGGAGAAGGAGGGACACCGATGGGCATCCTTGGATCTGAGGACCTACCAAGAAGGAGGAAAAGAGAAGGCTGGGGAAGGGACAGCTCAGCTGGGGACATGGGAGTCCCCTGACTGTTGGGAGGGGCAGGCTTGGAGTTGTGGATCACAAGGAAGAGGCCAAGGCTACCAGTGCAGAGGCGAAGGGAAGAGGGAGGCAGCCGTGGGTATTTTTAGATGGGCAGCAGATGCTGTTAGGGTGAGAGCTCTATGAAGGGAGGATGCCTGTGTCTCCCACCATCCGAGAAAAACAGCCAGATGTTGCCTTGGGAGGTCCACCTTGCCCAGAGCTCCCTCGGGGACTCCGTCCTGGTGGCAGGGGTTTGGTACTCTGGCCCAGAAGGCCCCTCCTCGTCTCTTCAAGGCGAGGGGAGGCTTCCAGACACAGCCTCACTGCTCCCAGGCCGGGTGTGCTAAGGGGGGTCTAGGAGGAATCCCAGAGCCAAACATTACTCAGAAGGCGCCTGGAATGCTCCCCTGGAATGCTCCCAGCCCCCCACTAGCCCCAACCACTCTCACAGGACTGCCCTGCAGGAGCCAGGCTCCAGGCACCCAGAGCCTGCAGCGGCCCGCCTTCCCCCGGTACCCAGTCCCAGCTCCCGGCACAGACAGCCCGCATCCCCACGCAGCCCTGGCCTCAGTCCTGCCGGGCTGATGGCTGCCTGTGGAAGTGACTCAGTTCCTGCTAGGCCAACCCAACTCCTTTTTTCTCCTCCATCTTCTCTCCCAGACTCCAAGCATCAAATACCCTTCCTCCAAGAAGCCCTCTTTGATTGGATGAGTGAGTTACCATCAGGCAGATGGTGGCAGAGAGGAGCCCACCACCTTGGAAAGGAGGCTGAGGGGGGCCAATGCGGGAAGGAGTCTGAGTGGATCTTGGGGAGGGGAAGGAGGAGAGGTCCCTCAGCCGAGAGAGCACTTGACTGAGAGTAGAGAACCAAGCTTTGCTGGTCCTAGGCCTCTAAGGGTTTGGGAAGGAGGTAGGGTGGGCCGAGACACAGGTGTGGTGCGGGTGCTCTCCCCGTAGCCTTGCAGACACATGGTGGCCACGGGCACCTGACCCGGATGAAGGAGAGGGAGGCAGAGCTGGAGATCCGGTGACCAGGTGGATGGGAGTGGAGGCCGAGAGAGCCAGGTTGGTATTGGGCACATAGAGCCCCCCTCTCCCAGGGATCCCCTGGCCTCCCCTGGCCCCAGGCTAGGGCTCAGAGGGGAGGGAGGAGTGGACCGCCTAGGACCTTCTCCTGGGGCCAGAATAGAGCGGGCCCCTGTATTCGTTTGGTCTGCGCACAGCGCTGTGGAAGCCACCACCCAGGCTGCACCGCCTGGCCCTGCCCTGCGCGCCTCCTCCACGGTTGCCCTCCCTGTTCCTGGCCAGGCACTTGCTGTGCAGGACTGGCTAATCCTCCCACCTGTTTGCAGAGGCTGCTACCAGTCCCATCTTAATGTCTCTGTTTGGAGGGGTTGCGCCGAGGAGACAGCGCTGCCGTCCTCCCAGGGAAGGCTAAACAGGGACCTCCGGTCTGCAGAGGCCCTTCTCTAGCTCACCAAACAAGGCAACACTATAAACAACACACGCGCCGCCCTGCGAGGAGGGACGAGGGGGAGCAGGGCGCAGGCCACAGCTAGTTCTGCAGCCTGAGAGCAAAGGAGGGACTCTGGGGGACTCTTGGGCATGGGGGCTTCCTGGAGGATGGAGCCCCGCTGAGTCCTAAGGGGTGGAGGTGCAGGAGCGGGTCACAAGGTGGGGGCTGGGAGGTTGTGGGAGCGATAATCCAGGCAGAGGGGGCTGCGGGCCGGAAGCTGGGCTGCCCCCGAGGGGGAAGGGGCCATGCCCTCTGCTTTGCCGGCAGAGTGGCAGCCGGGCAGTGCGGGCAAGTCCGGGCCCCAGACCACCCCAAGCACACTTGAGCGTCCCTGGGTAGGTGCCACGGAGACTACCCCCTAAACCATCCCCACGCCCTGACCCCCTGTTCATAAGGTCCCGAGGCTGTGAGACCCTCCAGGCGCTGACCCCGGCTCTGAGCAGAGCCCACCCCCGCCCCCACCACCGCCCTCACCAGCTTGCCTCTCTTGCCCGGCAGGGCGCACCCCGCCCGCGTCCTCACCTGGAAGCACCCCGGTGCCCCGCACTGGCCAAAGCAGCAGCAGCAGCAGCAGCAGCAGCTGCATCGGGAACCCCCGAGCTCTCCGGAGCCTCCAGCCCAGAGCTGTGAGCGCCTCGACCTCGAGGCTGCAGCTTGCAGCTGCCGGCTCCGCCCGGGCTGGATCGCGGCCGACCCACGCCCCTTGCAGCCCGGGACCGCGGCCTCCCGCCCCCGCTCCCTACCGCCCCTCCCCGCCAACCCTGCGCGTAGCCTGACCTAGGGCCCCGACGGAGTGCGCCCTGGGGGAGCCGGGACGTCTCTCCCCGGCCGCCTCCCGTCGAGGAGTGGAGCTGGGCGGAGAGGGGAATCCGTGCGGCCCCTCGGGTGACCCGCGCCAGGCGTCCGGCCCGTCGGTCTCAGAGGGCCTCTACTCCTGGAGGCAGAGTGCAGACGGAGCGGAACCGCTGGGAAGGTTCCTTGAGGACCGCGGCGTGCGGGGTGGGGCGGAGGGCAAAGGCCGCCTGTTGCTGCTGAAGTCTGCGCGGGGAGCGCGCTCTTCCGTGGTCTCCTGGGGCCAACCTCGTCCTGCCCAGAGGCTCCCTGAGAACCTGGCGGAGGTTGAGTCGGGTCATCCACCTGCGCTGGGTGCCCCTAGGGGTAGGAAGGTCCAGGCCACCACCGGCTGCTGCTGTTAGGGTTGCTGTCTCTGAGCCACTGCGGCCGCCAGCCGCTGGCCCCAGGCCCGCGAAGAGGAGGGAGCCAGTGAAGACGGAGGTCTTGAGGGCTTCATTGCTGGGCAAAAGGGGATGCAGCTGACAGAGACAACCCTTTGTCCCTGGCGATGGCCAGAGGGCAAAATTGTATAAAGCTATAGACTGCCAGACCTGGGAGACCCTTTTGGCCTCAGTTATAACTGTTTCATGTTTTAAAGGTTTGTTTTCCTACTCGGTGCAAATTTGTTTTTTGGTTTTTATTATACTTTAAGTTCTGGGGTACGTGTGCAGATCGTGCAGGTTTGTTACATAGCTATACACGTGCCATGGTGGTGGCTTGCTGCATCCATCGCCCTGTCACCTACATTAGGTATTTCTCCTAATGCTATCCCTCCCCAATCCCCCCATCCCCTGTTACTCCTCCCCAGCCCCCAACCCTCCAGGCCCTGGTGCATGAGGTTCCCCGCTCTGTTGTGTGTTCTCATTGTTCAACACCCACTTATGAGTGAGAACAGGCAGTGTTTGGTTTTCTGTTCTTGTGTCAGTTTGCTGAGAATGATGGTTTCCAGTTTTATCCATGTCCCTGCAAAGGACATGAACTCATCGCTTTTTACGGCTGCATAGTATTCCATGGTGTATATGTGCCACATTTTCTTTATCCAGTCTATCATTGATGGGCATTTGGGTTGGTCACAAGTCTTTGCTATTGTGAACAGTGCTGCAGTGAACATATGTGTGCATGTGTCTTTATGATAGAATGATTTATAATCCTATGGATATATACCCAGTAATGGGATTGCTGGGTCAAATGGTATTTTTATTTCTAGATCCTTGAGAAATCGCCACACTGTCTTCTACAGTGGTTGAACTAATTTACACTCCCACCGACAGTGTAAAAGTGTTCCTACTTCTCCACATCCTCTCCAGCATCTGTTATCTCCTGATTTTTAAATGATCTCCATTCTAACTGGTGTAAGGTGGTATCTCAATGTGGGTTTGATTTGCATTTCTGTAATGACCAGTGATGGTGAGCTTTTTTTCATATGTTTGTTAGCTGCATGAATGTCTTCTTTGAAAAGTGTCTGTTAATATTCTTTGCCCACTTTGTGATGGGGTTGTTTTTTTTTTTCCTGTAAATTTGTTTTAAGTTCTCTGTAGATTCTGGATAGTAGCCCTTTGTCAGGTGGGTAGATTGCAAAATTTTTTCCCATTCTGTTGGTTGCTGGTTCACTCTACTGATAGTTTCTTTTGCTGTGTGGAAGCTCTTAAGTTTAATTAGATCCCATTTGTCAATTTTGGCTTTTGTTGCTGTTGCTTTTGGTGTTTTAGTCATGAAGTCTTTGCCCATGCCTATGTCCTGAACGATATTGCCTAGGTTTTCTTCTAGAGTTTTTATGGTGTTAGGCCTCATGTTTAAATCTTTAATCCATCTAGAGTTAATTTTTGTATAAGGTGTAAGGAAGGGATCCAGTTTCTGCTTTCTGCATGTGGCTAGCCAGTTTTCCCAACACCACTTATTAAATAGGGAATCCTTTCCCCATTGCTTGTTTTTGTCTGATTTGTCAAAGGTCAGATGGTTGTAATTGCGTGGTGTTCTTTCTGAGGCCCCTGTGCTGTTCCATTGGTCTATGTCTCTGTTTTGGAACCAGTACCGTGCTGTTTTGAGTACAGTCGCCTTGTAATAGTTTGAAGTCAGGTGGCGTGATACCCCGGCTTGTTTTTTTTTTTTTTTTTTTTCTCCCTTAGGATTGTCTTGGCTATGCGGGCTGTTTTTTGGTTTAAGGTGTCTTTTTTCCAATTCTGTGAAGAAAGTCATTGGTAGCTTGATGGGGATAGCATTGAATCTATAAATTACTTAGGGCAGTATGGCCATTTTCACGATATTGATTCTTCCTAACCATGAGCATGGAATGTTTTTCCATCTATTTGTGTCCTCTCTTATTTCCTTGAGCAGTGGTTTGTAGTTCTCCTTGAAAGGGTCCTTTACATTCTTTGTTAGTTGTATTCCTAGGTATTTTATTCTCTTTGTAGCAATTGTGAATGGGAATTCACTCATGATTTGGCTCTCTGTCTGTTGGTGTATAGGAATGCTTGCGATTTTTGCACATTGATTTTGTATCCTGAGACTTTGCTGAAGTTGCTTATCAGCTTAAGAAGATTTTGGGCGGAGACAATGGGGTGTTCCAAATATACAGTCGTGTCATCTACAAACAGGGACAATTTGATGTCGTCTCTTCCTATTCGAATACCCTTTATTTCTTTCTCTTGCCTGATGGCCCTAGCCAGAACTTCCAATACTTTGTTGAATAGGAGTGATGAGAGAGGGCATCCTTGTCTTGTGTCAGTTTTCAAAGGAAATGCTTCCAGTTTTTGCCCATTCAGTATGATGTTGGCTGTGGGTTTGTCATAAATAGCTCTTATTGTTTTGAGATACGATCCATCAATGCCTAGTTTATTGAGAGTTCAGTGCTCTACACGTTCAGAGAAACTTCTCTAGTAACAAATTATAGAAATGATCCCTGAAGTATAGTCTTACTTGGTGCAAATTTGGATGGCAAGAGATGTTAACTTTTAAGCCCCCCCCCTTTTTTTTTTGAAACAAAGTTTCACTCTTGTCACCGAGGCTGGAGTGCAATGGCACAATCTCGGCTGGAGTGCAATGGCACAATCTCGGCTCACTGCAACCTCCACCTCCCGGGTCAAGCGATTCTCCTGCCTCAGCCTCCTAAGGCAATTTTATAAAGGAGGTGATTTTGTAAAACTACAAAAATTAGCCAGGCATGATGGTGCGTGCCTGTAGTTCCAGCTATTGAGGAGGCTGAGGGAAGAGAATGGCTTGAACCTGGGAGGCAGAGGTTGCAGTAAGCAGAGATCACGCCACTGCACTCCAGTCTGAGCAACAGAGTAAGACTCCATCGCAAAAAATAAAAATAAAAAAGACCTCCTTAAGTGATCCTTCTGCCTCAGCTTCTCAAATCAATGGAATTACAGGAGTGAGCCACCACACCTGGCAAGCCTGTTCTTATGAGATTATTACTAATTACTACTACTTTGGATTTTCAAATCAACTTTATTAAAGTATAATTTACACACAACAAAATGCATTTATTTTTATTTATTTTATTTTGAGACAGAGTCCTTGAGTTGCGTTTATAATGTGTAAACTTTTCTGTATGTTACACTTCAATTAAAAGTACAAAAAGTCTTGGGAGGCCTCAGGCCACTGGAAGTGAACACAACTAGCCCCTCTGAGGACCCTCCAATCCAAGATGGACATATGTCCTCTTGGAAGTACATGGAAGCAGATGAAGACTCCCAAGTTCCTGGATTCCCCCATTAGCACCCTTCAGTGGCTGCTTATGGTCCTCCCCTCACCCTCTCCTCCCCAGACAGCCCCCAAACATCTGGCTGCACTTGGCTTGCTCTCTCCCTGTCCCACCTCTGGATTTAGTCCATGTCCTCCTCCCTCCCCATTGTCAGCAATGTAGACAAGACAAGTGCTGAGTTCGTGCCCACCTACTGCATGCCATGCACGGTGCTGGCCATCGTGGGTGGCAGATGCGAGCACACGGAGCCTCGAGGAACAGAAAGGGACACAAATCACTTCAGCACAAGGTAATTTGTGATAAATGCCATGAAACTTGCACCCCCGGCTCCATCTTACAGACGGTGTCTGAGAATAAACCCCACTAACATGTGAGTCCTCTGTGCTCTAGCCCAGCTGTTTCGGTTGCAAGAAAGTGACTCACTCCAGTTGCGTCATAGGGTAGAGGTTTATTGGAAGGACATTCTGGATGGGCTCCCAGCAAGAGTCTGGCAATGGAGCATGAAAAGGAATGGGGCTGGAATGAGGGAGGATGCGGCCTCTGCTACACAAAGTTCACCTGGCCTCCAACTGCCTCCTAGCCTGTTAGGTCCTGTGCCAACTCCCCACTTCTCTCTGGTTTTCAGCCCAAATCCTAGAGCAGAGGGCTCCTAGCTCCTCCCACCATCTGCACCAGGCTGCAAGGGGAGTCATTAGCCCACTCGAGAGCTCTCTCCTGTCAGTCCCTGATTCCCAGGGGCACATCGTTCCTTCTTGGTAACTCATCCTCTGTAACAGCCCCTGACATAGGGTCCTCCGGGAAAAGGACAGGAGCTCACTCAGTCACGGACAGGGATGTATCTGGAGCTGGAACAAGGATGCTGATGACATCTGTGTCTGTCCTCACTCTTGTAAGTGTCAGTAAGGCAGAACCCATCCCTGGGGGCGGGGGGTGGTGGTGGAATGAGGGCATCTCTTCTTCCAGGGGCCACATCTGGCATAAGGATGTTTGCTGAGGCAACTGTGCTGCCTGGCATGCTCTCTCCATAAGAAAACACCACACTTTTTTTATTTCCTCAGTCTTAAGTGTGAGAGTGATCACCTCTTCCAGGAAGTCCATGACCAGAATGGTCAGGGGCACACCTTGGCCCTCAGTAAATGGGCACTGAGACAAAACATGGCCTGCTGGTGGCATTCCCATCAATGTCAAAAGTCCCAGGGATGAGCCCACAGTTGGGAGTCCTTTGGAAGCCCAATTCTAAATGTCCTCTGGACTCAAAAGAAAAACTACATTTCCCAGCCTCCCTTGTAGCTCAGAGTGTCTATGTGACAATACTCCACCCAATGGGAAGTGAGTGGAAAAGTCATGTGCAACTTCTGGGTTGCATCCACCATGGGCATGGGTGTGTTTCGGCCTCCATTCTTCCCTCTTCTGGCTGGAGGGCATGTGGACAGAGTGGGGCCATGGTAAGCCTCAGAATCAAAGGCAATGTTTTAGTTAGAGAAAAGGAAGGTAGAAGGATCCTGAGCCCCAACACCTTAAACCATCATGACAGCCAGACTATCACCAGAGAGAAAAATAAAATTTGATCACGTTGAAATCACTGTATTTGGTCTCTTGTTACAGCACCCTAACCTATATTCTGCTGAATACAGAGTGCTTTGACAAACCTCTGAGGACACAGGATGCTCTAATCCAACCAAAGTCCAGGGTGGCTTTTGAGGAGAAAGATGTGAAAGGGCAGGGCTTCCTTTGAGGGAGAAATAGAGAGAAGGGAGGACATGCAGAGAAGAGAGAGCAAGAGAAGTGGTCAACATGATCGACTCGGGGCTCCTCAGCATCCTCCAGGGTCAACACCCTCCTGGGTAGACTGAGGTTTATCCCCACCTTTCACCACCCATTTCTGGGGAGGGGGGCAAGAGGCTTCGAGCCAGGTCATAAAAAGTCGGATGTCACAGAGCTGTTTTCACAGAGGCAGGCAGGACCCAACGCTGCCTCGTTCACATTCACGGGCTGGAGTCATCACAGGCACTGGCCACCTTCTCCAGAGGGCAGGCGACACCAGCAGTCAGCCCAGGGGTGGGCCACAGGATGAGGTCTCGCATGTGGCTACATCAGGATCAATGAGCTTCCCACAGAGAAAACCCTGGTCACAGGAGGCCTCTGGGAGCCAGGGCAGGCCCCAGGCCTCCAGCCTTAGGAAGGGTCCCAAGAGGATTGGTGGGAGTGTGCATGGCTGGAAGTGTGACTTGGAACCCTGGCCCACCAGATGAATCAGCTGCAGAAGGACACACCACAGGGGAGGAGAAACTGACTTTCACTTCTGCCCAGGTGATGGGCAGGCTCAGCAGTGGGGAAGAGGGGCCTCAGAACAAAGGTGGGGGAGTCGAAAAATGTGTCTTGGAAATGGAGGGGATGCTGCTAAGTCCAGAAAGTCTCCCCTAGTCCCCTACGCCAGCCACCAGCAGACACAGGGGTTCTCTCTGTCCCAAGCAGGGCTCTCCTATCTCCTGAAGGGCTCCTGGTTCCCTGTACAGTCTTCCCAACCTCCCCTTGGTCCCAGGCACCATCCCATAAATGGCATCAGCCTCCAGATGTCAGCCAGCACTGTGGGTTAGCTGGGTATCACACTACCCGCATGTGTTGAATGGATACCTGCGTGGTCTCCTTCTGAGAAGCCATCTCCACCGAATTCTCACCCATGTTCGGCTTATAAACACGCCTTTTTCTGCAAGGCCCAGAGTGGACTCAGAGAGCCTCTCCCCTCCCCACCGCCTGCCCCCATTCCTCTCCCGTTCCCTACAGGCTGGCTCCAGACCACCCACAGCACAGCGCATGGGTGCCTCATGGAGAGTGGGTGCTTCCTCTCTCTTCCTCCCCAGCCCTTGCTTCAGCACAGCTAGGGCAGAGAGGAGGAAAGAAGAAAACTACAGCTAGGAGGATTTAGGGGCAGTTCTAGAAGGGATTCCCAACTTGGAGGGGCAGGCTGGGAAGTAGGCAGCCTTCCCAGGCTGAACTTGAGAGGAGGGAGGTTCCCCTAAAGGACCTGGGGGAATCTAGGGGGAGGATGAAGTGGCCTTTCCCACCCCAATCTTCTGGCCCATCCCCCGCTCCAGACCCACCTCCAGGTGTGGCAGGCCCACAGGCCCAACAGCAGGAGCAGGAGGACCACCAGCATTCCCAGGGCCCAGAGCAGCTGCTGGAACTGACGCAGGCGGTGCAGGGCTGGAACACAGAGTGGGGCTCAGGGCAGTCACAGCTGCAGGCCCCCAGTGCTCCCTTCCAAGGGGACCCACCCGAGATGAAACCTTCTAACTTTTGCTTTATCTCTGAAGCTCTCTCCATGCAAGGGAGCTCCTAGCAATAAGTTTCAAGTAGACAGGCAAGCCGTGCTGCAGCAGAAGGGTCTAAGAATTGGGCATTTGTGCAGAGTGGCCTGGGAGATGGAGCCCCTTCCCTCACCTCTGGCCCCAAAGTAGGTGGAGGTAGAGGCAGAGCCCAGGGCATTTGAGGCAGAACACACGTATTCCCCTTGATCGCTGGGCCTCAGAGCCTCGATGTCCACCCTCAGGGCATTGGGGGAGGCCAGGACATGGATGTGTGGCTCTGCAGGAACACCCCGGGGCTGACTGGAGGCCACCAGTCGACTGCCAAGGTGGAGAGTCAGGCTGGCGAGGGGCTCACTCTCCACTCGGCAATCCAGGATGCCCTGGAGGCCATCTTCAGGCTCCACGAAGACCGTCATGGTGGGTGTCTTGGGAGGGTCTGTGGGGAGGAAGGGAGTGTGGTGATTACAGAAAATGACCACAAATTCCTCCTTCCCTGTATCCATGCACAATGATTTTGCTGCTCCATCCATTAAGAGGCAGAACCTATTTCCTCACTCCTTGAATCTGTGACTCCATTTGACCAACTGGAGAAAGAAGTGATAATTGTGTAACTTCAGAGCCAGACCTTAAGAGGCCTTGTAGCTTCCGCTCTCCTTGGAACACAACAATGTGGGAAGCCTAGGCCAGCCTGCTGGGCACATGTGGCCCAACCGCCAGCCATGAGCATGCAGTCATCTGAGACCACTGGACAACTGCAGCCACATGAGCTGTGAACAACAGAAGAACTGCCCAGCTGAGCTCAGCCGAGCCTAGCCCACAGAATTGAGCAAATAACATGATTTTTGTTTGAAGCAATCAGTTTTGGGGTGGCTTGCTATGTAGCAATAGCTGACTGATACAGTGTAGGCATTGGTGAAAACTGGAGTGAGAGACCAACACTGATGAGGGCCTATTGTGTACCAGATACTCAGCATGCTTTATTTCTTTTCTTTTCTTTTCTTTTTCTTTTTTTTTTTTTTAAAGAAGGAGTCTCACTCAGTCAGTTGCCCAGGCTGGAGTGCAGTGATCATGATCTTGGCTCACTGCAACCTCCACTTCCCAGAGTCAAGCAAATCTCCTGGCTCAGTCTCCGGAAGAGCTGGGATTACATGTGTAATCTTGTGCCATCATGCCATGTGCCATCATGCTGTGCTAATTTTTATATTTTTAGTAGAGATGGGGTTTCACCATATTGGCCAGGCTAGTCTCAAACTCCTGGCCTCAAGTGTTCTGCTCACCTCAACCTCTCAAAGTGCTGGGATTACAGGCATGAGCCAGCACGCTCAGCCATTTATTTCTTATACTACTTGCAAGATGAGATGAATGATGTATTCCCCATTTTATAGATGAAGAAACCCTGTCACAGATGTACAAGATCACACAACCAGTCAGCAGGAGAGCCAGGATTCCAACCCAGGACTCAATATCTGTGAAATCCTCACTGTTTGCAGACAGAAGAGGAGGAACTGAGGTGAGTGTGTGACATGTAGGAGACTAAGGCGGAGGAGGGGGCTCACACTCACAAAGCACTCGAAGCATGACCGGAGCGGAGGCAGCAGCCCCACGGGGGAGCTCAGCCAGGCAGTGGTACATCCCAGCTTGAGCACGAGCCACATGGGTGAAGGTGAGAGTGGGCACAGGCTCCGTGTGCAGCCGTCGGCCATTCCAGAACCATGCAAAGGTGGAGTTGCCTACAGGCCCAGGACCACCTGGGAGGTGGCAGCTGAGGTTCAGGGCAGTGCCCTCAGGCACATCCAGGCCAGGCTCTGCCACCACGCTCGGCCCTGTTGGGGGAGGATAGAGAGATGGTTGGGGATCTGTAGGTCTGTGGGGGTGGCATCTGCGTGGGACCTCTGAGAGGCCTCTGCACGTATGGGAAGGCCTCAGTCTGACTTGGGATCTGGAGTCTCCAAGGTGGATCTGTGCCCCCACCAGTGGGAGCTCTTCCTCCTCCATCATACTAGGCCTCTCAAGGCAGGGCTTTCTCAGGCCAGACAGCCCGCTCTAATGGGAGCTCCAGCCCCTCTCATGGACTTGGTCCCTACAGCATCGGAGCCCCTCTTCCTCCCCTCTCTCCCGCTCACCTTCCACCTGCAGCCGCCTGGTGGTGCTGACTGAGCCCAGCAAGTTTCGAGCTGTGCAAACATAGGTGTCATTGTCACCTGCAGGCACATCTTGCACCTGTAGCCGTAGGGCGTTTCGGGCCACCTGGACATGGCCTGTCCCCGATGCCAAGCTGTGGACCCCGCTGCTCATGGCCAGCACCTTGCCATCACGAGATAGGGCCAGCTCAGCAGGTGGCTCACTGTCCACAGTGCACTGTATCACAGCCATGGATCTGGTCCTGGAGTCCCGGAAGGAGGACAGCACGACGTCCCGAGGGGCATCTGCGGGCAGGCAGGGCACAGATAGGGGCCTTGCTTAGGCACCCGCTACTGCCCATTGACCAGATGCCTGGGGTTGGCCAGGCTGAAGCCTCTGGACCAATGGCCACTTCCTAGAAGTGACACCTTCCCAGGAGGCCTGTGGGCAGACTGCCAGGCAGGGCTTGTAGAGCTGAGTCTCTTTCTCCAGCACCTACATCCTCTTTCCCCAACTGCCCGTTCCTGGGCCCACTGCAGTTCTATGCCCACTCCCACAAAAGCCTAGAAGCGCCCTCCACCACCCTCCTGGGCAGCCCTGGCGGAGGACCCCTTGCTCACAGAGGACTTGCAGGGCAGCAGGACGGGAGCTGCGGGTGCCCTGGGCATCCTGGGCCTGGCAGGAGTAGGCGCCTGCATGAGCCCGCGTGGCCACCGGGAATGAAATCGAAGCAGCTGGACCCTCCTGCAGCCAACGACCATTGTGGTACCAGGCATAGAGGGTGGGTGGGAGAGCAGCAGGGTCCTCACAAGTCACTGTGATGGGGGTACCCTCAGGCACAGTAGCCTCTGGAGCCAGGATCACCTGCACACCTGTACCAAGGAGGCCATGATCAGCTGAGCCCAGCCAGACACCACAGTGGGTTTCCATCTCAGAGGGCTTGGCCTGGGCCCTGCCTCACCCTCTAGCCGCAGCTCCAGGGATGTGTTGGCCTGGCCCAGAGGGCTGCGGGCAGAACAGCTGTAGAAACCCTCGTCACTGGGCTGTGGCTCCCGCAGCTCCAGGCGCAGGGTGTTGGGGACAGAGGCTGCTGTCGAGGAGGCCAGGAGGTGGCCGGCGTGGCTGAGGGCCAGCTGGGCAGCTGGGCGGCTATCCACAGTGCACAGTACCAGGGCCAGCTGCCCACCACGGCTCTCCAGGAGGTAGGTCAGGCGCAGGTCACGGGGTGCATCTGCAGGGCACGAGAGGCTTACACAGAGTCACAGCCTACAGAAGGCCAGTTTGCAGGTGGCATTCAAACCCAGAAGTCCCTGGCTCCCCACCCCAATGGCTCCTGATCGCCCAATCTGGGGTACTGCTCCTCTGCCCAGACAGGACTCACCCCAGTGCCCCCTACTCTAATGTCCCTTTTCCCGTGCTCCACTAGCTAGCTAGGTACCTAGTTCCCCACTGGACACTTGTAGGGTTCCGGCCATGCTCAGATCCCTGCAGGTTGCTGCCATTCCTACCAGCCCTACCATGCATCCAGCCAGACTCACAGAGGACGTCCAAGGTGATTGGTCTGGAGAGGCGGGGTGCCTGACCAGAGGGACGCACACCACAGTGGTAGGAGGCAGCATCCCTGACCGTGACGTTGGGCAGGAGGATGGACTGGGCACCCAGGCGATGCTGCCCATCCTGGTACCACGTGTAGGTGAGCTGGTCTGGGTGAGTGGTCCACACAAGGCAGGTCAGGTTCACCAGCTGCCCCTCCTGCACAGCGGCCCCAGGCCACACCTGCACATTCACAGCTGGGGAGAGGGAGGGCACAGGACACCAGCCAGGGTCTTGAGGCTGTGTACAGCAAGCCACCTGTCTCCGTGTGAGTGAGCTGCCCCTACTGCTGGGGAGCCCCTTGGCCTCTGGGAGCCTCAGGTGGCCCACCTATAAATGAAGCTCAGAGGTCGTGCTTGGGACAGCCCACTGGCTCCTGAGTGGTCCCAAGTGGAGTTCCACAGAGCCTTGGAGGGCCCTGAGCCCCTCCCTGACCCTGGTGGGGGGCAAATGGAGAGACCACAGACCTCCCCTCCCCTGCTGCACTTTCCCCTGAAATTTCCTGTTTAGTTTTATCCACTGGGCACACATGTAAAATCTGGTGTTTAAAAAAGGTTCTTGTGTGAAACTCAGGTCTGGAGTCCGCCACCCTTAGGAAGGGTGGGAATGGGGACTATTCCTATGCTCCCAGGTTTCTAGAACCCTCTCCAACCTTCTCTCCTCTTTTAAAGGAGACACATACATACACATGTGCACACGCGCACACGCACACACACACACACTGACCCTGAGCATCAAAGTCGGCAGAGGCAGAGGCCTGGCCTAAGGTGTTGGAGGCCTCACAGGTGTAGACGCCCTCATCCTCCAGCATCGCCTCGTGGATCTCCAGGCGCAGTGTGTTGCGGGCCGCAACCACCTGCAGCCTGGGAGAGCCGCCTGCAGGTTCCCCCATGCCTTGTAGGCTGGAGGCCACGAGGCGGTCCCCATGGAGCAGCCGCAGCTGGGCCGGAGGGTCGCTGTTCACACGGCACAGGATGAGGCCCAGCCGCCCAGGGCCTGTGTCCATCAGGGTAGTGAGTGTGACCTGGCGTGGGGCGTCTACACAGGGTGGGGAGTGTCAGCACCCAGCCAGGGGGTCCCTCATCCAGGGCTCTGTCATGTGGCAAAGCCCAGGACCAGGGGACAGCATTCCTTCCCCCACACCTGGACGGGATAAAAGTCCTTACAGGACACGTGGAGGCTGACAGGTGCGGCGAGGCTTGTGATGGCTGAGCCTGGGCCCTGGGCTTGGCAATGATAGGCCCCAGCTTGTGTCAAAGTTATGGCTGCAAATCGGAGCGTGGCTGAAGTCAGCTCCTGGAGGGGCTGGCCATCCCGATACCAGCGATATGAGGTTCCCTCAGGGACTCCTGTGGGCACCTGGCAGCTCAGGACAACAGCCTGGCCCTCTTGGAGCTCAGGTGATGGTGACACCTGGACCCAGGCTCCTGCAGGGGAAAACCAAGAGCAGGTGAGGGCTCTCCACCACACCTCCCACAGTCCAGAACCACCTGCGTGTCCACCCAGGACTACACACCCAGCCCATGTGTTGAAGCCACAGCCCCCTTCCAGACCACTGCAGGGCCCACTCAGTCCCATGCCTTGGCCCCTCCTGCCCCCCACTCTCCTGCACAGGTGCCATCCTGGCATTTGCCTCCCCCCACCTGGTGGGATGGTCTTACTGTATCAGTCATATCTTGCCTACCAGTGTGTAAGCCCCATAGGCACTGGACTTGTGTGCTTGTATGACCTGTGACCCCAGTTCCAGGCACTGCGTCTGCATGTGTTAGCTCCTGACAAATGTTGGTTCAACCCATAAAGCACTGAAAAGGGAGGGATTTAGATAATCCCAGGGCCACCGTCCTGACCAGGAGCTGGAGTCAGCATGGGTGACGGAGGGCTTAGAAGGGAATGTAGCAGCTATGTGATCTTGGGTGCCCTCGCCCGGCTGGCCCAGCATCTGGACTCCAGGCCGCAAGAGCGCAGGAACCGGGGATCAGGCAAAGGGCAGCTCCTCAGTGGCCCCTGGGTCTGAAGCAGGAGAACCCCAGGGTGCTGGGTGAGATGGAGGGGCAGCTGGAATGCTCAGCAAGAGCATAGACCATTCCTGAGTCCACAGCTAGCAGGGTCATGTGGCTGGGGAAAAGCTCCTAAAACTCTAACCTTCAATTTCTCCCTGTGAAATGGAGGTGGTAAGAAATGATACACAGAACTGAGGCTCACAGTAAATGTCCCAAAATTGGTGCTGTTGGTCACTGTGGGAGAGGCAGCGCACATTTTTCTTTCATTATGGGTATTATCTTTCCTTTTTCCTGGTTTATTTATTTAGGGAGATTTTTTTTTTTGAGATGGAGTCTCGCTCTGTCATCCAGGCTAGAGTGAAGTGGTGCAATTTCGGCTCACTGAAACCTCTGCCTCCCAGGTTCAAATGATTCTCCTCCCTCAGCCTCCTG
>NW_022436973.1:22007163-22123509 GCF_009761245.1 Sapajus apella | reverse complement strand
TTTTTTGTATTTTTAGTAGAGACGGGGTTTCACCATGTTGACCAGGATGGTCTCGATCTCTTGACCTTGTGATCCACCCGCCTCGGCCTCCCAAAGTGCTGGGATTACAGGCTTGAGCCACCGCGCCCGGCCTAATGTTTGTATTTTTAGTAGTGTGTTGGCCAGGTTGGTGTTGAACTCATGACCTTAAGTGATCTGCCTGCTTTGGCCTCCCAAAGTGCTGGGATTACAGGTGTGAGCCACATGCCTGGCCTGAGGGAGGATTTTTATAGAGACTATACACACACACACACACGTATATACATGAAGACTATGAGTATATTATACGTAAGCATATATATAATGTATATTTGTATGTGTGTGTATACTCACACATAAACATATATGCATAATATACATATGTATTAGGTTTTGTATGAGAATGTTTACTATGTAACAAAATTATATGATCACAAAATATGTTATGTCAGAAAGTGCTCCCACCAAGCCACCTTGTGAATTGCTATTGCCTCCTAGTGGCTGCTGCAGTTATTACAGGTGAAAATATCTAGCTGGAGGCAAAGGGAGGCCTTCTGCTATGCAGGCTGGAAACTGCCCTTACCAGAGCTGAAAAAAGACACATTTCTGCACAAAATTCACAGTATCCAGCCCAAAGTCTGACCAGAGTAGCTCCCAGGGCATCAGAGTCTACCATATTTTCAGAATACTGACACTCACCTCGGACCTGGAAGAAGACTGAGGTGTTGGCTGATCCAAGAACGTTTGTGGCCTCACAGAGGTAGCTGCCAGAGTCCTCAAGGCCCAATTCTCGGACCTCTAACTGCAGGGAGTTGGCCTCAGCCTTAGCCCGGAGCCGGCCTTGGGATGGGAGCTGGGGACCCAGGCTGGTGGTCAGGAGGTGCTCCCCGTGGAACAGGGCCAGCAGGGACAGGGGGTGGCTGTCCACAGTGCAGACAAACACAGCCATGTGGCCCTGGCCCATGTCTAGGAGGGCCGACAGCTTCGGAGGGTCTGGGGGATCTGCAGGAATCAGAGGAAACAGAGGGAGCTGAGGCCACCCCAGCCCAGCTCACCACATTACAACTGCCACGCTATGTCCCCCACCCCCTGCCACACACACAGCCCAAGCCCTGCTCTTTCCTCTCAAATCCCAGCCCAGCCCCTGCTTCTCCCCAGACCACCCCTCCACCCTCCAAGTCCCCAGGCTGCCCTTGCCAGTCACCCACAGAGTACATTCAGGAGCACGGGAGTGGAGAGCTGGGTGCCAGCCTCGGTGAGGATGCGGCAGGTGTAAAGGGCAGCATCAGTCCTGGCCACGGGCAGCAGCGTCACGGTCTCCAGGGGACCCTGGGCCCACAGCACCCCATTTCGGAACCAGGAGAAGTTGGCAGGGCTGCCCGCGGCTTCCCGGCTCACGTTGCAAGTCAGGTTGGCCTCTGTGCCCTCCTGCAGCGTGTGTGATGGTGCAATGACCAGGACAGTGGCTGGAGAGCAGGCAGCACAGGCTTACTGACCACCCCCGGCCTGGAGGAGCCAGAGGTCCAGCTGCCCAGCCTGGAAGGAACAGGAAGGAAGCGCCCTGGGGTGCCCACAGGGTGAGGGAGAAAAGCAAGCCAGCTCACAGGGAGCCTAGGAGAAGTGGGTCCTGGGGACTGTGGGGGCCCTGGGCAGAGAGGGCGCAGCACGGGGAAGAAGGACAAGGCAGTCCAACTGTCCCAGCTGGGAAGCCCTTCCTCAGAGACCAGCTGTGTTGCCTGCCCCCGGCCTGAACAGTGAGCACAGGAAGGAGCAGCTCTGCCCTTCCTGAATGTGGAGAGGGCAGCAAGGGGCCCCACTGCTGCACAGAGTGCTTTTACCTGATTAGATCGTCCTCAGAGCAGAGCAGTCCAGAGCTCCAGCCCTGCCCACAAGCCACCCATTCCCTGCCTGACTCACCCTGGCCATTGAAGGTGGCGGAGGCGGAGGCGTTGCCCAGGGCATTGCTGGCCTCACAGAGGTACAAGCCCTCCTCCTCCAGCAAAGGGTTGTGAATCTCCACGCGCAGCAAGTTGGGGCCTTTGCTGACCTTCATTCGTGGGGAACAGCCCCCACAGGTACTGCAGCCACCCCCTAACGGCAGGGAAGTGGCCACCACGCGGTCCTTGTGGAGCAGCTGCAGCCGGGCTGGAGGGTCGCTGTCCACACGGCACAAAAGGAGGCCTCGCCGTCCAGCCCCGGCCCCAGCAGCATCGAGGTCCAGCCTGGTGGTGAATATTGGTTGGCGAGGGGGGTCTGCAGGGAGGAAGAACAGGGACACTCATTCCACGGTCGCTGCCAGGCCCTGCAAGCCTGGCTAGGCTCCCAGAATACACTGGACAAAGGTGGGTCCCTAGGGCTGCCCCAAACAGCTGTGCAGATTGTGCACTGCACAAGAGCAGCCAGGCCAGAGTGGGTGGAACTCAGCTCATGCTCCTCAAGCTAGGCTGTGCCTTGATGCTGAGTCTTCCCAGAGGAAGGAACACCATTTTCTAGCTCAGACAGAGGTGCTGTATGGGCTGGCTGCCACCTTGCGTGAGTCCCACCTGCTGCTGAGCAGGGTGCACCTAGCAATCCCTTGGGGTCCTGCTCTCTCCCCACCCTGACCACGGAGCCTCTCCTCAAGATCTGCCCTGCATCTCATCTCTGGTCTCCAAGCCAGCTCCCTTGATGCTAGCTAATGCATAGAACGGCCTCTTCCTAAAGGCTTCCGGAGACAGGTGGCCAAAAGAGAGGCACCAGGCAAGGCCCCCATGTGATTTCACGCAGACACCAGAAAAGCTTGCAGAGGCGGCTGCCCTCTGACAGTCCCAGGACATGGTTCCAGCACACACGTGTCAGAGGAAGCCTCTGGAATCAGGCCCTTGATCTCATAGGAGCCGCCCCGCTTGGTGGATGCAGAGGGGCCATCTGTCCCTGTGCTGCGGGGCTCTGCCTTGGTGTCTATGGGAGCCCAGCGCAGCCTGTGGGGCAGGTGCACAAACAGAAGAGTGTGATGTCCGGAGCTCACCCATGAGGACAAAGCAGGGACGTGGTGCCCACGCTGGGTTTGAGGCTGGGATAGAGGAGCCCACAGGGCTGGGATTGGACGGTAAAGATGTGGGAAGATAGAGAAGGCCCCAGCCTCATTCCTAAACTTCAGCCCCAGGGGGAGAGGCCCATCATGGCCAGGCCTGTGACCCAGCCCTCCTGATACAGACCCCGGGGCAGGGCAGGGCAGGGCTAGGGGGCCTGGAGGAGGTGAGGTGGCTGGTGGGTCCTGGCATGAGGCTGCAGCTGGCAGTGGCTGCTCACAGAGCACAGTGAGGACGGCTGGTGAGGAGGGGCCGCTGGTACTGTGGCCATCCTGGGCCCGGCAGTGGTATGAGCCGGCGTCAGTGCTGGAGGCCGCGGGGAGCAAGAGGCTGCTGCTGGGGCCTTCGAGAAGCAGGGCTCCGTTCAGGTACCAGGAGAAGCGGGCATCAGGCGTGGGGTGCAGGCCGCTTCTGCAGCTCAGCGTCACTGCCTGTCCTTCCACCACCTCTGCTGCCGGGCTGATGAGGAGGCGGGCGGCTGCGGGGAGAGGGAGAGGCTGGGAGGGGTCCCGCCTCCTGACCCTCCATGCTGCCCTATGCAGAAAGCCCTCAGAGTTCTCCTCTCCATGCACTACTGCAGGTAGCTTCGGGCTTTGTGGTGGGTCAGGAGGGTTTGCCTTTGAATGCCAAGTCAGATCTATAGATGGGAGCTGGCTGCAGCCTGGTTAAGGATTCAGAGCCTCTCGGATGTAATGGTTTCAAAAAAGAAAGAGAAGAAGAAAGAAAGAAAGAAAGAAACAGAGAGAGAGAAGGAAGGAGGGAAGGAAGGAAGGAAGGAAGGAAGGAAGGAAGGAAGGAAGGAGGGAAGGAGGGAAGGAGGGAAGGAGGGAAGGAGGGAAGGAGGGAAGGAAGGAAGGAAGGAAGGAAGGAAGGAAGGAAGGAAGGAGGGAAGGAGGGAAGGAGGGAAGGAGGGAAGGAGGGAAGGATCCAGAGCCAGAGCCCAGGCTTACGTCCAGCACCTGGCTTGTGGGCGCGTGGTAGCTCAAGCCTGTAATCTTAGCACTTTGGGAGACTGAGTCGGAAGCAACGTTTGAGGCCAGGAGTTCCAGACCAGCCTGGGCAACACAGTGAGACTCCATCTCAAACAATTTTTTTTTTTTTTTTTGGAGACCAAGTCTCACTCTCTTACTCAGGCTGGAGTGCAGTGGCACGATCCGCGATCCCGGCTCACTGCAACCTCTGCCTCCCAGGTTCAAGCGATTCTCCTGCCTCAGACTCCTGTCTAGCTGGGATTACAGGCATGTGCCACCACGCCCAGCTAATTTTGTATACTTGGTAGAGACAGGGTTTTACCATGTTAGCCACTCTGATCTCGAACTCCCCACCTCTGGTGATCCACCTGCCTTGGCCTCCCAAAGTGCTGGGATTACAGGCATGAGCCACAGCCCTGAGCCAGAAGACCCTGCTTAACTATTTGGCTTCCCACATCTGACTGCTAGCATAGAACCTGCCCCCAAAGTTTCATAAATAAAAAATAATGAACACTTCTGAGGGACTCTCCAAGTTTAGAATCAGGGTATCTGCAAAAGGAATGATGTGACCTGCCGTGTTTCCCTTTTTGCCTTGACTTTCAGGAAGCTCTGAGGTTGGGTGACTGCATAGCCCCAGTCTTTTATGTTACCTAGGCAGCTAGTTCAGCCCTGCCGTCGAGTCCACTAGACTTCTAGAAGGAAGGGGCTGGAGCAGGCTCCTCCTCAGGCTCCCTCCACCCTCCCTGGCTGCCGGTGCCCGTCTTACCATTGGCATGGAAGTCCAGGGTGGAGGTTGCATTTCCAAGGGAGTTGGTGGCTGAGCACTTGTATTCCCCACTGTCAGCTTCTTCCAGGTCTCGGATCTCCAGGCGCAGGGAGTTGGGACCAGAGGTGCCGCTGAAGCGTGGGCTGTGATCGCCACCCCCAGAGGTGGAGGCCAAGATATGACCCCCATGTGACAGCACCAGTATGGCCAGGGGCTCACTGACCACAGAGCAGTGAAGGATGCCCACAAGCCCCGCCTGGGTCTCCAGGAAGGCTGTTAGGACCGGGATGAGAGGTGGGTCTGTGTGGAGACAAGAGGCAGGCCTGTCACCCTGTGATGGGGGCACTCCCTGGATACCCTGATACAGCCCATGACCTCTGCACCTCTTTGACCCACCTGCTCTGACCATGTCCAGTGTCACCCCACCCTGGCCACTTACGGTTGACTACCACGCTGACAGCGCCTGAACGCTCGCTGCCTTGGGCGTTCTGCACCTCGCAGAAGTAGAAGCCGGTATCAGCCCTGGTGGCCGCGTGCAGCTGGAGGGTGTGGGAGTGGGCGTCCTCCAGCGGGACGTGGTTCTTGTACCAGTGGTAGCGGAGATCGCTGGGTGCCTCGTTGGGTGTACTGCAGCCTAGTGTCACTGTCTGGTTCTCTAGGATGGGACCTGCTGGGCTCACCTGGACCTCAGCCACTGCAAGGGCAGCATAGGAGGTGCTGGGGGTCCCAGCTGACTTCCAGCCCCAGCCCCTCACAGTCCCTGGGCCTCAGCCAATCAGCCTCAATCTCTGCATATACTCCGCCACCCGCCACTGCAGTGGAGCCTCTGGGAGTGCCCTGCCTCTCTCTGTCCTGCTCACCAGGATCCCCCTGACACCCCACCCTTTGTGGGGGTATCATCACCTGTCTCATGGTAAGACAAGGCTGGAACTCCACACCTGCACGCAGGAAGCACTGAGTTATGCCAGCTGCTGGCTCTGCCCTTCCCTGTCTCCCCTCTGCCCCTAAGGCCTGAGCCCCTCCCTATTCTCTGGCCAATACGAAATCTTCCCAAGGACTCACTGAAGATATGGAGGCTGATGGGGGGTGAGACCGAAGAGCCCACGCCATTCCCAGCTTGGCAGGTGTAGACACCAGCGTCACTCCAGGCTGCCTGGGACAGCTGCAGCACACCAGTCTTGCTCTGGAGGAGCACCCCATCCTTGAGCCAGGTAATGGAGCTGACTGCAGGGTAGCTGCTGTTCACCTGGCAGGTGAGTGTGACCAGCTCACCTGGAAGGATATTCCTCCCTGAGGGGCTGAGCAGGATCTTCACACCCTTGGGGGCATCTGCGAGGCACAGTGGGGGTCATTGGGTAAGGTGTCAGAGAGGGCAGGGGATGGCATACTTCTTGACCCCCTTTCAAGGCTCTGCCCTAAGGAAGTTTGCCCAGATAAAACAGCAGTCCCCTTCTATCCCCACTCAGAGCACGTGGGGTCTGCCCACATCCATCCCTTTCCCACCACCCCTTCGCCCGATGCATTCCTTGTCCACTGAGAGCTGATCACGGGACGCTTGGTCCGGTGTCCAGCCTACTCCACCAGCTGTGGTTTTCTGCTTCCCAATGCTGTCCATTGCCCCTGCTGTATTTGGGGTGAGCTCCACACACTGGGCCATGGGTACTCCACTGCCTGCTTTAGTGGCCCGCTGGAAGCTGTTTGTAAGGGACTAGGCACCTAGTGGGAGGGGGCCAAAGGCACTATCAAACTAGTTCTGAAAATACTTACCCAGTTTGTAAGGAAGGGGCCAAAAATACAAAGAAACTACATTTCCTTAAATCTTGTTACAAAGCCTCTCTCTGTGTATTCAAGTGTTTTCTTCTTATTTTTTTAGAAACAGCGTCTGGCTCAGTCACCCAGGCTGCAGTGCAGAGGCACAGTCATAGCTCACTACAGCCTGAAACTCCTGGGCTCAAGCCATCCTCCTGCCTCAGCCTTCCAAGGAGCTGGGACTACAGGTGTAAGCCACCACATCCGGCTAATTTTTGTTTTTTAATTTTTTGTACAGACAGGGTCTCACTATGTTGCCCAGGCTGGTCTCGAACTCCTGGCCTCAAGCAATTCTCCCGCCTTGGCCTCCCAAAGCCCTGGGGTTACAGGCATGAGCCACTGCATCCGGCCTCAAGTGTTTAATGTGTGCCAGGCACTCTTCTAAATACCTTACCTCTCCTGTATTTGTTTTTCTTTTGAGACGTAGCCTCACTCTGTCACCCAGGCTGGAGTGCAGTGGCACAATCACAGCTCACTGCAACTCCATCTCCTGGGTTCAAGCAATACTTGTGCCTCAGCTTCCCCAGTAACTGGGATTACAGGTGTGCCACCACACCCAGGTAATTTTTGTATTTTTAGTAGAGATGGGTTTTACCATGTTGGCCAAGCTGGTTTCAAACCCCTGACCTCAAGTGATCCACCTGCCTCAGGCTCCCAAAATGATGGGATTACAGGTGTGAGCCGCCGTGCCTGGCCCATCTCCTTTAGTTTTCATCATAAATCGATGAGACAAGAACCATCTGTTGCTATCTTCACCACAGACATGAAAAGAACAGAGGCCCTGGGAGACAAGGAGCTTGCCTGAAGTTTCACATCTGGTGGGTGCTGGAGCCAGCAACCAGATGCCTGTGAGCAGCGCTTGTTCTAGAACAGGCTGCCCTGTTTGAGATGGAAAATGTATAACCAGTGGAAACCCGGGCTTTCTCCCCACTGACTCATAGGTGTGCCTGGGTGACAGCCTGATCACCACGGTCTTGAGCAGTCCTAAGGCGGGAAAGAGATAAACCCCACCTCCCCAGCATCCTTCAGCGAGGGGGAAATACCGGGACACCTGCTGCCAACCCTGAGGCTGCATGGGAGTGCCTGTTCCCCAACCCTTTGGGTCTCCCTTTCTCTGCCCAGCCTGGCCTCAAGGACAAGTCCCTTCGAAGCAGTAGGAGGTGAAAGGGAAGCATTGAACAAAGCTCTTGGGACTCAGGAGTGTCTCTCCACTGCCCTACCCTGGAGGCCCAGGGGCGGCCTGGCTCTGCGTCAGGAGCAAGGGCTCTGTTTCTGTGGGCTGGAGAGGGACTGGTTTCCATCAGGGAGCCACAGATGTGCTCGGTCACAAGGCTGTGTCCCCAGTCAACTCACACTTCACTTGGAGGTGAATCTTGGCCTGAGTGCTGTGACTGGCCACTGAGAGCTGGCAGTGCAGGACCCGGCCATGGTCCTGCCAGGACACAGCCATGTGGAGGGTCTCCAGGTGGCTGACGCCAGTGGGCTCAGACTTATGGCTGCTGGAGGTGACAGAACGAGCAGGGTCCTGGCCTTGCCACTGCAGGCTGACCTGCTCCTGCAGGCACATGTAGGGGGTGGAGCAGTTGAAGTCCACCTCTGTGCCCTCAAGAAGCTCGGCCGGGGAGGCGATGGTGGGTGCCCTGGGTTCCTCTGCAGGCAGAGACAGCAGTGTTCAGGACCCTTTTCAACACCCCTGAGACCCCTTGCCCTGGAAACCCCAGCTGAGGACAGCCCTGGGGAGGGGGCATTTAGGGGAAGGAGAGGCTGCTTTCTACTCCCAGCCCCACTCAAGTGAATACCAGGGAGAACCAGGCCTGGGCCTAGGCTGGGGCTGGAATGGAGGCTGGGACTGGCTGGGGTTCGAGTCAGGACAAGGGTTGGGGCAGAGAGCCCAAGCGTCCAGAAGCAGCTTGGGAACCCCTCCCGGGCGTAGCCAGCCCACCCCCCTTATCACCTGTCACTGTGACCAAGGTGCCTTTCACATCTGACCAGCGGTTGCCCTCGCTGATCTCAAAGCGGAAGTTGTAGGAGCCGGAGTCCTCAGGCCGCAGGTCCTTCAGCAGCAGGTTGCACACCCTGTGCTCGGGGTTCCCCACGAACTCGGCGCGGCCGCGGAAGTGGGCCTGCACCCGCGTGGGGTCTGCCGAGTGGCTCACCACCCACTGCCGGCCTGAATAGTCATAGTACCAGATGGTTGTGATGCCGTCGGGCACCTCCACGTCGGCAGGGAAGCTGAAGACACAGGGGATGAGCAGGCAAGACCCCTTCACGCCCTGCATGTTCTGGGGGCTGGAGACACCCCATGAGGCCCGGCCTGCAGAAGAATGGCAGGGGGACAGAGACGGGGGTGATACCGACCTCAGGGTGCCACAGAGCCCTGCAATCCCCCCAGGGAATGTGCTCAGATGGGCTCCCAGACTCTGCCCTGCCCCAAGAAATGCATGCTTAGATCCACCCTTCTCAGTGCCCTGGGGACAGTCCACTGCCCGAGGCCACTCAGAGGTTTGGGAGGGTGGCTCCAAGACAGATGGCAGCTCCCTGCCCAGCTCCCGGCCACTGCCCCCCGACCTCAGCAACCAAATCTGTGACCCAGGCATTGTCCAACCTGCCAAGGGCTGGACTTCTGCAGGCTGAGCCCTGGAAGACAGGCAGTGAGCCCTGGAAGACAGGCAGTGGGCCCGCAAAGCTCACCTGGGGAGAAGAACAAGGCCAGGAGGAGAAGCTCCGGCAGGAAGTCCATAGCACGTTCTTGTGCTGCTCCTGTTGCCTAAGAGGGTGGCACACACCACACTGCTGGGCACACAGGGGCCTCCAGGGACACCTCTGGGCACTTTAGCCCCAGCACCTGCTGGGAGTCCAAGCCTGTGTCCCCACCTCCTCTGCTGGCCAACCCAACAAGAGGGCAGGACTCTTAACCTCTGGATCAGCCAGCAGGAGACAGTCAGGAGGCCACGTTCCCAGCTCCGGCTGTGCCAAGGGAGTGCCCTCACTTGGTGGCCTGCCCCAGAAAAGCCTGTGTGTCCCTTGGCCCTATCCCAAGTTCTGCTTTCCCAGCCCCTCAAGGATACCACCCTAGGGCAGATGAACAGCTGTTTCTTCCTCTTCCCCACTTCCCTGGCCCCTCCCCACCACCCAAACCCACAAGAACTGGAGCCCAGAGACGCTCAGTGACTCACTCCAAGGCACCCAGCTAGAGTGATGGTTTCTTCTTGAAGCTTGTCTCTCACTACCTGCCTTACCAGCTATAGGCCTTCTTTTATTTATTTGTTTGTTTGTTTGTTTGCTTTGAGACAGAGTCTCGCTCTGTTGCCCAGGCTAGAGTGCAGTGGCATGATCTTGGCTCACTGCAACTTCTGCCTCCCAGGTTCAAGCGATTCTCCTGCTTTGGCCTCCTGAGTAGCTGGGGATTACAGGCTCGTGCCACCATACCTGGCTAAATTTTGTACTTTTAGTAGAGATGGGGTTTCAACATGTTGGCCAGGCTGGTCTCGAGCTCCTGACTTCATGATCCACCCACTTCGGCTCCCATAGTGTTGGGATTACAGGCATGAGCCACTGCGCCCGGCTGGTGCTGCCTTTAACAGTCACTCCCCTGCTCACAAATCTTCTGTGGCTCCCCATTGCCCGTGAGATGTGAAAGGTCCTCATTTCCTGCCCCAGCTCTGTTTCCATTTCCTGCTCCCCGCAAACCCACTCTGGAGCCAGTTCTGTCTGCTAACAGGCTCCCTAGCTGCCCAGCTCTATTTCTGCCTCAAATAATCTTTGCCTATTGAAACGTTATTCAACCTTCAAGGTGCAGCATGAATTTGGCTTCCAGCTGGAACTTCCTCTTTGAGGTTCCCGTAGCCACCCCAGAGCTATCTCTGCCCTTGCCTTGTTTTTAACAGCTTGTGAGAGCCCATTTCTCAGGACCCAGAACTGAAGATACGTGCCCCATAGCAGTGCAGAGCCCATCAGGCATTCAGCAAACCCCTTAGTGACTAAGAGAGGGCTGAGGTCTTTAGGGGTTCAGAGTTGGGGAGGGGAGGTGGCTGGGCAAGTCTAGTTTTGACAGGTGGCGTGAGAGTCCTGTGGAACACATACCTCACAAACATGAGTACAATGCCTGTGTGTGCCATATCCAAACGGGCCAGCCCTCAACCATGGAGTGCCCCAGTCAGGGAGTGTCTAAGGGATACCACAGACCTGAGTCCAAAAGGAAGAGATGCCAGAAACACATATAACTAAAATTATAAAACTCTTAGAAGACAACATAGGTGAAAGTCTTTATGACTTTGGACTAGGTAATGCTTTCTTAAGTGTGAAATTAAAAGCGCAGGGAAAAAAAATAGGTAAGTTGGACTTCATCAAAATTTAAAACTTGGCTAACACAGTGGCTCACACCTGTGAACTCAACACTTTGAGAGGCTGATGCAGGAGGATCTCTTTAGCCCAGGAGTTTGAGATCAGCCTGGGCAACACTGCAAGACTCTGTCTCTACGAAAAATTTAAAAATTAGCCAGGCATGGTGGCACAGACCTGTGGTCCAAGCTACCCTGGAGGCTGAAGTGGAAATATTGCTTGAGCTCAGGGGCAGGGGTCGAGGCTGCAGTGAGCCATGATCACACAACTGCACTCCAGCCTGGGCGACAGAGTGATACTCTGTCCCCAAAAAACAAACCACAATGTATATGCATCAAAGGACACTATCTAGAAAGTGGACAACCCACAGAATGGGAGAAAATATTTGTAAATCATTTAGCTGATAAGGGATTAATATCCAGAATATATAAAGAATTCCAATTGACAACAACAACAAAAAAACAAGAAACCCAACTCCAAAAATAGGCAAAACACTTGAATAAACATTTCTCCAAAGAAGATATACAACTGTTTAATAAGGACATGAAAAGATGCTCAGCATCACTGGCATTAGGAAATGCAAATCAAAACCACGGCTAGATACCACTTCACATCCATTAAATGGCCATTCGCAAACAGACAAAGCAACACAGAAAACAATACATGTTGGTGAGGGTGTGGAGGAATTGAAATCCTTGTGTATTGCTGGCGGGAATATAAAATGGTTCAGTCACTGTAGAAAACAATTTGGCCATTCCTCAAAAAGTCAACATAGAATTACCATATGATCCGGCAATTCCACTCCTAGGTGTATACCCAAGAGTACTGAAAACTCTAAAAAGTACTCTAACAGAGTACACCAGTGTTCACGGCAGCACTATTGCACTAAAAGGTGGAACCACGTCGAGTGTCCATCAATGAATGGACGTGGATAAACAAAATGTGGTATGTACACACAATCGACCATGGAAGGAATGGATTCTAACACGCGTGAACCTTGAAAACATGATGCTCAGTGAAATCAGCCAGACACAAAAGGGCAAATATCATAGGATTCCAATTACATGAAATATCTAAACTAGGCACATCCACAGAGACAGAAAGTAGAATAGAGATAACCAGGGGCTGGGGGCAGGGGAAGTTAATGTTTAATGGTTGCTGAGTCTCTGTTTCAGATCATGAAAAAGTTCTGGAAATAGACAGTGGTGATGGTTACACAATATTGCAAATGTACTTAATGCCATGGGTTGCACACGTAAAGAAGTTAAAACAGTAAATTTTATATTATATATATTTCACCACATACACATCCATGTCACCAACTTTGCAGTCCTCCCGGTCCTACATGCTGACTTGGCCAAGTGAACAGGAGGCTGGAAGTGGGGACAGGAAACTCATGACCTCCCAGCCCCCAGCCCATCTGCCTCAGGGGCTGAGCTCAGCAGATTCCGATGACTACCGGGGACCACACCTGGAAAGGGGCTGAGCCGAGGCCCAGGGCCGGCCAGGCTGACCAGGTGAAACTTAGCCTGGTGCAGAAAGCAGAAGGGGCACCCCGGCAGGGAGCACAGCACAGGGCCAGATGGGGACAGGAAGGACACTGCTCCCCAGGGGACCTAGCCCTCTTGCAGGGCTGCTGGAGTGGACCAGTCTGGCCATTTGTGGATGCCCAAGAGCTTGCCTCCAGTTCTCTGGGAAGTCTTAGGCTTCCTCCTCTTCCAGGAATACGCACCCACAACCTCCACACCAGGTTCTTGGCCACTGGAAAATGGTGTAGGTAGGGCCCTGGGATCCAGACACCCCACCATGAAGAAAAGCAGCCTGTTGGGCACACTGGGGGTCAGATGTGTCCCTGGCCACAGGGGATGTCAGGGTCAGCTCCGCTATGGCCAGGGCAGCTATCTTGTCCCAGATCCCCTGTTCTTTCCATCTGGGGTCCCGAAAAGGGCAATCGTGAACCCGATGGAAGAATGGTGGGGTTCTGGATACACTGATCCCAGAACAGGGTGCAGGGGAGGACCCTTTCCAGGACCACTCCAATCACATCATGCAGAGGCCACCTATGTTTAGCCCAGCCCTAACCCCTAAGGGGTCAGCCCCACCAGAGTCCCCCCTATTGGCTCAGCCTGTTCTACCACAAAAACCAGTGTCCGCCCAGATAACTGTTCTAAGAGAAAGAGCAGGGACAGCTCCAGAAAGAAGACCTGTCCCTGTTTGAAAGCCTGGTGTTAGGCTGGGCGCAGTGGCTCACTCCTGTAATTCTGGCATTTTGGGAGGCCGAAGTGGGCAGATCACTGAGGTCAGGAGTTCGAGACCAGCCTGACCAACATGGTGAAACCCCCACCTCTACTAAAAATACAAAAATTAGCCAGGCATGGTGGCGCACCCCTGTAATCTCAGCTACTCATGAGACTGAGGCAGGAGAATCGCTTGGGAGGCGGAGGTTGCAATGGCTGAAGGTGCACCACTGCACCCCCAAAAAAAAGAAAGAAAGAAAAGACAAAGAAAGCCTGGTGTTGAAGGGACAGTGCCCCCTGAGCTTGGGTTGGAGCTGTGGCCTAGGGTGCTCCCAGCGCCCCCTGGTGGTAGAGAGATTGCAGGTCCCAGGGAAGGGAGCAGCGTACCAGGAATATGGAGCAGCTCTGCAGCCCTGAACCATCCCTCCGTTGGGCAGTGACTCTTTTGGACATTATTGTCCCTCAGAGAGGAATTTCCTGAGGTTCATCCTCGGGTCTCCAAGTCCTGGGTGCTCTGAAGACAGGATTTTAAATCCCCACTCCTAGAATTGGTATGTGTTGCATCAGAGTGACTTGGGCTGGCCTGGTATACGGTGGGCACTCACATTTGCTGCCTATTTGAGACCAAGTGCCTCAGGAGGGCTTGGAGGGTGGGCTGGGACCCCAAGCCCACCTCTGATCCCAGAGGCCAAGTTCAACTGGGGAAGAACAGGCAGAGGCAGTTTCTCTGTAGACAGAAAGGCCCAGGCACAGGATTCAGTTTCTGTTTCCTGACACCAAGGCTTCTCCCCAACTTCCCCATTGGGCTGGAGAAGGAAGGACACAAGGTAGCATGGCCAGCTGGTGAGCACTGGCCTACAGATAGGGAGTCAGGCTATAGACAGGCAATTCCTGGAGCAGATTACAGTCAAAATAGTGGAAATCCCCAATCATAGGCCAAATTTTTAATTCTCAGAGCCATGGAATCCATTACTAATGTCTATTGGCTTTGCCATGGGCGGTAGAAATTTCACACTTCATTCCCTAATCTGGCTCTAAAAGCTCCTGGCTGGAGTGGCCACTCCCGGAACTGTGCTGGGTAGCACCGGAAGCCCTCCTGTAAACGGACCAAGTGGCAATGGATGAAGTGGAATGGGGCTGGGGCTAGAGAAAGGAGAGATATTGCTGGGCTGGGCTGGGGCTGGGGTCAGGGTGATGGTCAAGTTGGAATTCTGGAAGCAAATTAAGGCTGGGATTGGGGTGGACATTGAGGTTGAGTGACAGGCGAGGGTAAGGGTAAAGTCAGGAGTCGGTGCAGGTGATGGTTAAGATACGGTGGAGGCTGGGTTGAGATAAAGATAATGGAGTCGGAGCTGCAGTTTGGATGGTTGGGATTGGATGAGGTGAGTAAATGGTTGGGGTTGGGGAGCAAGTGAGGTGAGGGTGAGGTAAGGCTGGAAGAGGGGCTGGAGCTGGGGCTGAGGCAGGGTCAGAGCAGGACGGTGCTCAGGACTGGGATTGGGATACAGGCTGGAAGGATGTGGGGTGGTGGAAGGGTCAAGTCCAGCTTTGATTAGTGCCTTGCACTTGGATTGGTTTGGGGTCCAGCACTCATACCTAGATGCACTCCCTCCACCCCTGCCCACACCCCTCAGCCAGCTTCAGCCCAGCCCCGCTCCTAAAGCTCCACTCACCCTCCGGGCTGAGGGACTAGGGACGGGGAGTACCTGCTCCACAGGAGGAAGTGGCTGCGGGGGTGCTGGACCTGCGAGAGGAGAACAGGAAGGACAGCCAGGAGCTCCGGGTGCAGCGGGCTCCCCAGGGCTCTGCCGGCTCCAGAGAGAAGGATCCCGTCTCGGGGGCTGCTTCCTCTTTCCCAAAGCCTCAGCTCTACTGTCCAGCCCAGAAGCTGGTCAGGGAGGCAGCTGCAGGCCTTGCGCAATGCCAAGACGGGAAAGACCTCCACAGGGGAAGGCCCTCGGCAAGGCCAGGGACTTAGGGACTCAGGCAAGCAGGAGTGGGACCGAGGTGACACTGGAGTTTCCTCAGGCAAAGTGAGAAATGGGGTGAGGGCTCCCATTCACCAGCCAAGTCCACACCCCACTCTCTCTGCGCCCCTTAGGGAGGCTGAGGGAGGTGGAAAGTTGCTTCCAGCAGACATCTCCTCCCTGACACCTGGGAGGGAGGCGAGCCCAGCCTGCGGTGGGGACACACTACATGGTGCCCAGACCAAGGCAGTTATTCTCCATGCTGTCAGAAGCCTCTCTGTACCACTGGGTACTCTACGAGTCTCCCAAGAGGCAGGCCCTTACTGTGGGGACCAAGGGCCCCAACGTCAGGACACTCATCAGGCTTTCTCTTCCCCATATCACTCCCCTGTACATTTTTTGTTTTTGGTTTGTTTGTTTTTGAGATGGAGTCTCACTCTGTCGCAAAGGCTGGAGTGCAGTGGCACGATCTCAGCTCATTGCAACCTCCGCCTCCCGGGTTCAAGCAATCCTCGTGCCTCAGCCTCCCAAGTAGCTGGAATTACAGGCATGCACCACCACACCCGGCTAATTTTTGTATTTTTGGTAGACAGGGTTTCATCATGTTGGCAAGGTTGGTCTTGAACTCCCAACCTCAAGTAATCTACCTATCTCAGCCTCCCAAAGTGCTGGGATTACAGAGGTGAGCCACTGCACCCGGGCACTATACTATGCCTTCACCCCCACACTGGGATAGGAAAGGAAACACCCTGCCACAGCTAGTTAATGTTAGAATACTACAGCCCATCTTATTGAGGGCCTACTTTGTGTAGGCACTTGACATGTGGGGCAGATGTTAATTGCTCCAAGCAATCCCAGATACAAGCAACAAGACTTTTATTTTTTTTGAGACATTGTCTTGCTCTGTCGCCCAGGCTGGGGTGTCCCGGTGCAATCTTGGCTCACTGCATGCAGCCGCAAACTTCTAGGCTTAAGCAGTCCTCCTGCGTCAGCCTCCTGAGAAGCTGGGGATACAGGTGCTTGCCACTATGCCTGGCTAATTTTTTAGGTTATTCTGTAGAGACATAGTCTCCCTATGTTCCCAGAGGTGGGTGAATCTCTTGAGGCCAGGAGTTCAAGATCAGCCTGGCCAACATGGCAAAACCCTGTCTCTACTAAAAATACAAAAATTATCCGGGTGTGGTAGTGGGTGCATGCCACTCAGAAGGCTGAGGCATGAGAATCGATTGAACCCAGAAGATGGAGGTTGCAGTGAGCTGAGATCACACCACTGCACTCCAGCCTGGATGACACAGCAAGACTCTGCCTCAAAAAAAAAAAAAAAAAAAAAGATAATTTCTCAATAGGTCACACTGCTATACATTCATCTAATACTAATTATTCTCTCTCTTTTTTTTTTTTTTTGAGACAGGGTCTCACCCTGTCACCCTTGCTGGAGTGCAGCGGCACAATCTCTGCTCACTGCAACCTCGACTTCCCAGATTCAAACAATCCTCCTGCCTCAGCCTCTCAAGTAGCTGGGACTACAGGTGAGTACTACCAGACGCAGCTAATTTTTGTATTTTTTTGTAGAGATGGGGCTTCATCATGTTGCCCAGGTTGGTCTCAAACTCCTGAGAGTTCTGGTCAAGTGATCCACCCACCTCGGCCTCCCAAAGTGCTGGGATTATAGTCATGAGCCACGGTACCCAGACAATTATTCTCATTCCAGACAGGAGAACCAAGGCATAGGGAGATTAGAGAATTTGCGGAACGCAAATTTTTTGGTTGAGAAAAAAAACCAAATAAGTTCTGCTACGAGTATAGAAGACACCAAATAACGGTGTTTTAAATAAAATAGAAGTGCATCGCTCTTTCCCTCAAGTAAGTGTTGGCATCCAAGATGATATGGCAGCTCCACAGTCATCATGAAGCCTTCTGACTTTTGGCTGCATCATCGTCAACGGGCTGTTTCCAGTCATGTGGAAACATGTCATGTGTTGTTTGCATGCCAGCCACTGTATCTGCACTCCAAAAAGCAGGGTGGAGGAAGGGACAAAGTAGGCCATGCCCTCTACTTTAAGATAATTCCTCAAATTGCTGGTGTGGTGGCTCACTCCTGCAATCTCAGCCACTCAGAAGGCTGAGGCAGAAGGCTCACTTGAACCCGGGAGCATGAAGGCTGCAGTGAACTATAATTGTGTCACTGCATTCCAGCCTGGGTGACAGAGTGAGATCTTATCTCTTAACAACAACAACAAAAAAGGTAATTCTGGCCAGGCACCGTGGCTCACGCCTGTAATCCTAGCACTTTGGGAGGCTAAGGCGGGCAGATCACCTGAGGTCAGGAGTTTGAGACCAGCCTGACCAACATGGTGAAATCCCATCTCTACTAAAAATACAAAATTAGCCAGGTGTGGTGGCTCATGCCTGTAACCCCAGCTACTGGGGCTGGCCACACTCCCAGCCAATTTCAGCCTGTTGAGAGGAGTCCCAGGGGTGGTTAGGGCCTGGGGATGTGTTAGCCAGATGGCCCTGGGAGGTCTCGGGCTGGCTTATCCTAGGAGGCAGAGAAGGTGGGCAGCCCTCAGCAACACCCCCCGACCCACATTCTCCCCATCATGTGTAGGCTGGAGCTGGAGCCAGATGGTGGGGACAGGGCGGCTTGCAGCTTCTGCCCTGACAAAGGATCCTGTATTCTGTACCCCACCCTGACCCTGACCAGCTTGTCTGGTTTCTGGCTGCCCATTCGCTCTCAGCCCTGGCCTGTCCTGCCCCGGGGTGCCTTTCTGCCGAGACCTTCTCTTCCCCATCTTGTTTGTGGAGGAAGTCTGCAGTGTTCCCAGAGATCCTTGGACTTGGAAACTCACTTACCGTCAACTTGAAAAGGCAAGCGTGGCCCTGTGGTTAGAACAGGTCACAGATTCAAATGCAATAATAGGATTACGCGCAATGGGCCAGGTGGCAAGCTGGTGCCTGGCTCTCAGTGAGCCCTCATCAGCAGTCTCTGTGACTTCGACGAATGGGGAAACTGAGGCCTAGAGGGGAGGGCGTTTGCAGAAAAGCCTCATGGTCAGGAGGTTAGGCTTGGGAGTCAGGCCTACCTGCGTTAATCCAGATCTGCTACTGAGAGTGAGTCCTTGGGCAGATCACCTAAGCTCTCGGTTTCCCCAGCTGAAATGCGGCCCCTGAGGCCTCATCATAGAGAACAGTCGTGAGGATGAGGAAGGATAATGCAGCGAAGGCAGCTGGTACAAAGTAAGGACTCAGCGCATGCATCCTGAACCTCATCATCCTCGATTCCTGCTTCCTTCCTTCCCTCCTTCCTTCCTTCCTTCCTTCCTTCCTTCCTTCCTTCCTTCCTTCCCTCTCTTTCACCATTTCTCAGAAGTGGGTGGTTCGAGGATTTTCCCTGACTTGGGAAGAACGCCTGAGAGCCCAGGCTGGCTCTGGCTGGGGAGGCAGGCAGGCCAGGACCAGCCGCAGGGCTGCAGCCGGGCCAGCACTCATGCAGGGCTGCCTCCAGGAACCCTCCCCACACACGGGGCCTGGGCACCTTTCAACAGGCTCCTTGCTGCTGAGTGAAGTCTATTAATATCAAAGTAATGAGGTAATTACTGTGATCTAGAAAAATTACTAGTGAATGCTTTTGAGGGAATTTCAGAGCAGGGAAGAGGGTGAGTAAAGCATCTGTGAGGAAAGGGATACAGGGCTGTCAGGGATGAATCCTCAGGGTGGGTGAGCTCTAGCCTGCGTGAGGCAGAGTGCAGGTGCTCGGAGGGGACCATGGCAGTGTCATGTGTGTGCACGGGACTTTTGGAGTGAACCATTAGGGAGGGGTGTGTGTGGGGTATGTGTGTGTGTGTGTGTAACCGGGGGCAGGATTTTCAGGACCTAGGAGCACCTTGACTTTGGCTGGTGCAAAACAGCAGATTCCAGGGTGAAGAACAAACCCTGGAGCCAGAGGCCAGCTGCTTTTCACAATCCCAGCCTCTGACTGTCCTTGACTGATCTCTACCCATAGAATCCCCCCAGCCCTGAGACCACCAGCCTGGAGAAGGGTTAGATGAAAAAAGACCTCTCTGCATGAGGGAAACCAGGAAGAGCTCAGAAGCAGAGGTTGCCAAGCTGTGACTCTTGGACTGGCAGCGTGGTCATGTTGGGTACAATGAGTTCTGCATTTCTCTTCAAGGAATCAGGATGTCAGTATGTTCAGTTCATTGTCCCCCGTTTTAAAGTTTGACTTCCTTGTAGTTTCCGTAAAGAACCATTTCCACCAGTTCTAATCACATCTGTTCCCCTGGTCCCCTGCTCCGTCCTAACTCATCCTGTTTACCTGCTTTGACCTGAGTCACCCCTGCTTACCTTCTCTGACCTGTCCTGTAACCATCCTTCCTGCCAAACTACCCACCCCGCCACTCAGGCTTGTACCCCTCCTCTATCTAAAATAGCCAATCAGAATTAGCCTAGACTGTGCAGTCTAAGCCTAGCCGATAGGGGACCGACACAGCAGTAGAGGCGACCTCCATCAGGAATCAGAACCCTTCCCCCTTCCTTGTCCAGGTGTGTGCTTGCCATTGTTCCAGCTGCATCCTTCTATAGAAGTAAATCACCTTGTTGAGGAAATTTATATTCGAGAGCTACTTCTTTTGCAGCTCTGAAAATTTACATGTAACAATCATCGCCTGGGAACTTGCTAACAATGCACATTCTCAGGCTGCTGCAGAGCCACTGAATCAGTAACTCTGGGGTGAGGACCGGAGATCTGCTGTTGTCGTTGTTTTTGAGACAGTCTCACACCATTGTCCAAGCTGGAGTGCAATGGTGTGATCTCTGCTCACTGCAACCTCTGCCTCCCAGGTTCAAGCCTCTCCTGTCTCAGCCTCCTGAGTAGCTGGGATGACAGGCTCAGGCCACCACATCCAACCTGACAATCTGTTTTAAGGAGCCCCTAATAAAGGCATGAAATGATGGAAGTCCAGGCCTGGGAAATGGAGGCTGAAGACGGCTTTGAGAGGCTTTTAGGAGGTTGAATCTGTAGGAATTGGTTCCAGGGCGGGTGTGGAAGACACTGTGGCCATAGCAGTTGTAGTGCTAACAGTAACAGTAATAATAACTTGAACATGTATTGTGCACCTTCTGTGCTATTGTTTAATCCTCACAAGCCTAAAAGGAAGCTACTATGCTGATCCCAATTCTTCACATAGGAAACTGAAGAACAGAGAGGCTGAATGGCCAAGGACACATAGCTGGCAGCTGGTGGAGCTGGGATGCAATTTTAGTCTTCAGATGCCGGGTTTTCGCCTCTTCTCTGACACCAGGCTGCTTTGGTAATCTGAAGAGGGTGGTTGGTGACGGGAGTGAGCAGTAAGGGCTGCCAGGGGAGAAGTAACTTCGAGGGATGCTAACATCGTTTTATTTTTTAATTTACTGAGCACTTACTATATGCTGGGCATAATGCAAAGCATTTGCTGGTGCATGCACTGTCACATTTATTTATTTTATTATTATTATTTTTTGAGACAGAGTCTCGCTCTGTCACCCAGGCTGGAGTACAGTGGCATGATCTCTGCTCACTGCAACCTCTGCCTCCTGGGTTCAGGTGATTTTCCTGCCTCAGCCTCCTGAGAAGCTGGGATCACAGGCATCCACCATATCTAGCTAATTTTATATTTCTAATAGAGACGGGTTTTGCCATGTTGGCCAGGCTGTCTCGAACTCCTGGCTTCAGGTGATCTGCCTGCTTCGGCTTCTCAAAGTGCTGGAATTACAGGAATTTGGAATTTGTTGGGCTTCCTGATTCTGAAAATATATGTCTTTCTTCTGTTCTGTTGACTGAAAGTGGCAGGCAAGGCTTTCTTCTTTTTATTTTTTAATTTTATCTTATTTTATTATTATTATAATTATTTACTTATTTTTTATTTTTATATATTTTTTGAGATGGAGTCTTTCTCTGTCGCCCAGGCTGGAGTGCAGTAGCTCAGTCTTGGTTCACTGCAACCTCTGCTTCCCGGGTTTGAGTGATTCTCCTGCCTCAGCCTCCTGAGTAGCCGGGATTACAGGCACGTGCCACCATGCAAGGTGAGCCACAGGGCCTGGCCTGCTGCCACATTTAAATGCCACACTGATCTTCTAGGTACTGCAACGATTCCATCTTACAAATAATCTCATTGAGGCTTAGAGAGAGAGAGCTGCTTGCCCAGGATCACGTAGTATTTATTTATTTATTTATTTATCTGGACACAGGGTCACACTCTGCTACCTAGGTTGGAGTGCAGTGGCACCATCACAGCTCACTGCACCCTAGATCTCCTGGGCTCGAATGATCCTCTCACCTTGGCCTCCTGAGTAGCTGGGACTACAGGTGCACGCCACATGCCTGGCTAAGTTTTGGTTTTTTACAGTGGCAGGATCTCACTCACAAACCTGAGCCACCATGCCCAGCAATCACATAGTCTTTCTTGTGTCGGGTGCGAATCAGCCTAGTTGTGCTAACTCTGATTGGGAGGTGGTGGTGGAAGGGATGACTCAATGGCCAATTAAATGTTTACAAACTCATGATTTATTGAGAGGCTTTCACACCAACAGGTAAGCAGTAGTGAGAGAGGAGGAACAAGCCACAGGGAGTAGCTGCAGTACCTCCTGGATGACCATGCTGTTTTCCTCGGAATGCCAAGAAGCGTTGGGGGTGGAAGGGGTGGGGGCCGAGCTCTTCTCCCAGCAGAGCTTCTGGTAGGCCGCCTGATGAAAAAGAGGCCTCAGAGTTCTCACCAGTAAAGCTCCTACAGGCATCTCTGCCATGACCAGTTTCTTTTTCTTTTTTTCTTTCTTTCTTTCTTTCTTTTTTTTTTTTTTTTTTTTTGAGACAGAGTCTCTCTCTGTCACCCAGGCTGGAGTGCAGCACTGCCATCATAGCTCACTGTAGCCTCAACCTCCCTGGCTCGTGCGATCCTCCCACCTCAGCCTTAGGAGTAGCTGGGACTACAAGCGTACACCACTATGCCCGGCTGACTTTTTTATTTTGAGACAGAATCTCGCTCTGTCGCCCACGCTGGAGTGCAATAGCACAATCTTGGCTTATTGCAACCTCCGCCTCCCAGGTTCAAGCGATTCCCTGCCTGAGTCTCCAAGTAGCTGGGACTACAGGCACGCGCCACCATGCCTGGCCAATTTTTTTTTTTTTTTTTTTTTAGAGACAGGGTTTCACCATGTTGGCCAGGATGGTCTCAAACTCCTAACCTTGTGATCTGTCCGCCTCGGCCTCCCAAAGTGTTGGGATTACAAGCATGAGCCACTGCACCCGGCCAACTTTTAAAATTTTTAGTAGAGACGAGATCTCCCAATGTTGCCAGGCTGATCTTGAACTGCTGGGTTCAAGCAATCTCCTTACTTCATCCTTCCAAAATGTTAGGGTTATAGGCATGAGCCATGGCGCCCAGTGATGGTCAGTTTATCGAGGTGTTCATAGCCCTCTGCAGGCGTCTCCATGGCCATTATCTCAGCTGCCTTTTGGCTTCTCTTTCTTGTTAGGTCTTGGGGGTGTCTGACCACAGCAGGTGTTATCACATCACCTCTGTCCACTGTACACTTTGAGGGGTCAGCAGCTTCACTGTAGGCTGAGTCACTTGTCATAAGTGACTCTATTTTGACATGTTTAGAATCACAAAACATTGTTATCTATCACATAGGGAGTGGCAAGTCATTTTGGAAGAGTGGCTTTTTCTTTTTTTTTTTTTTTTTTGAGATGGAGTCTCCTGTTCTCTCTCTGAGGCTGGAGTGCAATGGTGTGATCTCCGTTCACCACAACTTCCACCTCCCAGGTTCAAGTGATTCTCCTGCCTCAGCCTCCCCAGTAGCTGGGATTACAGGTGCACCACCATGCTCAGCTAATTTTTATATTTTTAGTAGAGACAGGGTTTCACCATGTTGGTCAGGCTGGTCTCGAATTCCTGACCTTGTGATCTGCCTACCTTGACTTCTCAAAGTGCTAGGATTACAGATGTGAGCCATTGTGCCCGGCTGGAATTGTGGCTTTTTTTTTTTTCTGAATGAGGCAATTTATTAATCCAGCATGGTTTGTTCTAAATGCTTCTTGTTGGTAGCTGCCACCTGTCCGGCGATTCTGTCCAGATCTCTGTCCCTGAGGTGTCAGTTTGCAGCCGCCATCTTGGTCCTTTTCTGCCATTTTCAGCCCCTCCAGGGCTTGGAGGACCAGGCGGGCCACACTCTTGGAGCCTCGGCTGAAGGGGCTGGGCATGACACCGTTTCTCTGACGTCCCCCGTAGATCTTGGTCATGGAGCCAACGCCAGTGCCACCCCAGAGGTACAGGTGCCGCGCTGTGGAAGCAGCTTGCGTGTAGAACCAGTTTTCATCGTAGGGAGTAAGCTCTTTGACGGTGTCCACCCATTCAGGGACTTTCAGCTTCCCGGACTTTTCGAGAAAGGCTGCCAGAGCTCTGAGGAACTTCTGCTGGTTCACATCTGTCACAGTAACTCCAGGCATCATGCAGCCTCCTCCCTACCAGGCAGGGGAAAGGGCAGAATCGTGGCTCTTAATCCAGATAGGCAGGCCCTAGTGTTGGTGGGGATCCCCCACTTGCTGGTCTTGAAGTCCTAAACTCAAGCGATCCTCCCACATTGGCCTCCCAAAGTGCTGAGATTATGGGGGTGAGCCACTGTGACTGGCCCCTTTCTTTCTTTTGTTTCTTACTCCTTCCTTCTCTCTTTCACCGTTTCTCAGAAGTGGGTGGTTCAAGGATTTTCCCTGACTAGGAGAAGAGTACGCGAGAGCCCAGGCGGGCAGGGCGAGCCGCAGAGCTGCAGCCGGGCCAGAACTCACGCAAGGCTGCCTCCAGGAATCGCGTTGTGGCATGTGCTACAATTGAATGCCTTTCTATTGCTGAGTAGTTTTCTATATTCTGTGGGTGTTTATCCACTCCTCAAAGCTAATACACATTTGGGTTTCTTCCAGTATTTGGCTTTTGAGAATCATGCTGCTGCCTGGTGTGGTGGCTCATGCCTGTAATCCCAGCACTTTGGGAGGCTAAAATGGGATGACCATTTGAGGCCAGGAGTTTGAGACCAGCCTGGGCTACATAGCAAGACCTTGTCCCTAAAAGTAAAATAAAATAAAATAACAAATAATGCTGCTATAAAATTTTTTGTACATATTTGTACAGACGTGTGTTTTTATTTCTCTTGGAGAAATACTTAGGAGTGAATTTGTTGGGTCAAATAGTAAGTGTATGTTAAATCTTACAACACTCTGGCTTCCTAAGTTCCAGAGCAGCTGTACCATTTTTCATTTCCACCAGCAGTGAATGAAAGTGACACATCTTCACCAACACTTAGTATTGCCAGTCTTTTTACATTTAGCCATTTTAGTGGGCACAATGATATCCCATTGTGGTTTTCATTTGCATTGTCTGATGGCTAGTGATTTAGAGCAGTAAGCCCCAACCTTTTTTGGCACCAGAGACTGGCTTCCTGGAAGACAATTTTCCCACAGAGAATTGCTGATGAAGGCTGAGGGATGCTTTCAGCATCAGGGATTAGATTTTCATGAGGAGCACACAACCTAGATCCCTCGAATGTGCAGTTCACAATAGGGTTTGAGCTCCTCTGAGAATCTAATGCCGCTGCATTAGATTCTCAAAAAAATAAAAGGAAAGATAAATTCATTTCACAAGTCAATGTATACGGTTCAGAAAAACATTCCAAGTGGTGCATGCGGAGGTGGTGGTCACGGTCCTGGAGGACACATGGGTATAGCAGGTGGCTGAGGTCCCAGAGGACACTGCAGTGAAGGACTCAGTTGAGATGGCAGAGGCCAGCCATGTAGAGGAGGTGGCTGATATACTACAGGAGCCCCAGGAGAAGGTGGCTGAAGTCCCAGAGGCCACGAGTGGAGACTATTGAAGTACCCGAGGTGACTCATGTAGAGGTGGTAGTTGAGGGGCCACAGGCCACCCGGGTAGAGGAGGTGGCTGAGGCTGAACAGGCTGCTAAGTGGAGGAGTAGGCTGAGGTCCCACAGACCACAGAGCAGGAGAAAATTGCTGAGGTCCCAGAGGAGAGACACCTGCAGCAGGGAGATGAGGTCCCAGGGGACAAGAAGCTGCAGTAGGTTGATGAGGTATTGCAGGACAGACACCTGCAGGAGGAAAATGAGGTCCCAGAGGATGGAAGCCTGCAGGAGGTGCATGAGGTCCCGGAACACAGATGCCTGCAGGAGGTGGATGAGGTCCTGAGGGACAGACGCCTGCAGGTGGAAGATGAGGTCCGGGGGACAAACAGCTGCAGGAGGCTGATGAAGTGTTGCAGGAGAGACACCTGCAGGAGGAGGATGAGGTCCCAGGAAAGAGACAGCTTTAGGAGGTTGTTGAAGTTCCAGAGGACACTCACGTTTGGAAGGTGGTTGAGGTCCCAGTGGACACTGTAGTTATCGGAGGTTGTTGATCTTCCAAGGCACACTCATGTTCAGGAGGTGGTTGAGGTCCTGGTGGACACTGTCGTATCGGAGGTTGTTGAAATTCCAAAGGACACTCAAGGTCAGGAGGTGATTGCGGTTCCAGCGGACGCTCGACTGGAGTATGTGGCTGAGGTCCCTTAGGAAACTCACATGGCTGAGGTGTCTGAGGTCTCAGGAAACCTTCAGGTGGAGAAGGTGTTTCAGGCTCCAAAGGTTGTTCCAGTGGAGGAGGTATCAGAGGTTCTAGAGAAGGTTCAGTTGCAGAGAGTGATTGAGGCCCCAGAGGACCGGCAGGTGGAGGAGGTGCCTGGCAGCCCATCAATGGTCTGGAAGGGCCAGCCATGAGGTAGGGTAGGTTCGGCCACTCTGACAGAGGACGAGGCTCCCGTTCAGCCATGTTGACCTGCAAAGCAGAGGAGGAAATGTTTGGAAATCTTTTAACACGAAAGAAAAAACACCAATACGCACACAAGCTGCACCTGATGCTGCAGGTGGCCGTCCCTTGCCCCTTCCCCTTCTTCAGGTTTCTAAATGGCAGCATCAGTGCCATAAAGCAACCATTCCACCAAGTCCTGCTGACAGCAGGGGAGTGAAAACAAGCCATGGGGACAAACTGTTGTCCCCATGCCACTGTGTCTGTCTGCAAATGTAGGCAGGCTGGGGGCCTGTCCCAGGGAAGACAGAGTCACTATGCAGTAATAAAGAAGCATGTTTCTGACACAGGGGTGTCTATGTGGATCCACATTCTTATGTAATCGACATTGGCAATTTTTGACAGTCTCTACGGAGACTGAGTTTTAAATATATACTCGGTCTCCGTAGAGACTGTCAAAAATTGCCAATGCCGATTATATTGCAAGTTGTCACAGCGGGGTATTGGAAAAGTTTTAAATTAGCCATTATCGCACCTCGGATAAACCTCATTGGCTACAATGCTACTGCTACGCAAAGCTAAGTCACAGCTATTCTTACGAGAATGTTCTCCAGGCTTTTCGTGTTCTGTCTCTGATTCTCAGAACTCTGCAAGGTCAGTGTGACCACCCTGCTCCAAATCTAAGAACATGGAGGCTCCCAAAGGAAGGAGAACGTTCACTCTGGGTCACACAGCTTGCAGGAGGCAGAGTGGAAGTCGATTCCAGCTCTGCCTGCAGGACCCTCTCATCCTCCCTCTGCTTGCCTTCTTGACAAAGGCTCTTCTCCACTCTGGAGGTGCCACCTGTGGGCACAAAGATCTCTGGGGAGATCTGGATTCCTGAAGACCTGCAGGGGAATTGGGAGAGGGTTTTCTGACAGAACAATCCTACGCACAGATGTTAGTTTGGCACAGTATCATATTTCTTTTAACTTCCAACTTTTAAGTGCACTATGACATAAAAGATAATAATTTTTTCCATGGAAAAATGAGGTGGGAATTCTAAACCACAGACGTTTTAAAAATGTGTTTGATTGTAGGTATACCAGTCCCATCATGTGTGATCAAAGGACTCAGCAGCTTTCAGAACTATAGAGGCCAACGAGAACTAGCTTCACTGAGCATCGCTGAAGGTCGTCATTGGGAATTGTCCTTGTAGGTAATGAGTGATGTTCACTCCTCACTACCTCACAGCCTGGGCACATTCTCTACTACAGATGCGGAACCTCTTATACCTAGAATGTGAGATCTAGGGTGCCACTGGGTGGGGGTGGGAGCAACTTTGCACAACACAGATGGGACTATGATGAATTATGGCACTGACTTTGTCGGGGAGTATTCAAAATGGCACACAGCACATACTAATTAATGTTGGATTAATGAGTTTTGACTTTTTTTCACTTCTGGGATTATAGCAGATATTCTGAATGCTAATCACCTCCCTTATAGAAGATTAAATAAATAAGAGACGTAAAATCACAGCTCAAAACAAAACCCTACATATTTTGGAAACAGGACCCCACAATATTTGGAGTCAAATGGATCAGTCAGGATTCCCTGGGCCATGAGACCTCCAGCAGTGGAGCTCAGTGGCATCGCCTCTTGTTATTTCTCCAAACAGACCAGTGGAAGCCCTTCAGTCCTCGGTCCCTAAGCATTCACGGCTTCTGGCAGTGCCAACAAAGATGACCAGCTGGGAATGGAGAAGCCTGGAAGCTTATAGGGAAGATTTTGCTTTGAAAAAGGCCAGACAGAAAAGGCACCCAGAACCCGCAGAGCAGAGGCCAAGCCAGGAGAGGGTGCTGTGGGAAAAGAGAAAAGTGTCCTGTAATAGGCAGAGTGAAAAGGACTCCAGCATTTACCTTTTTTTCATTTCTGATAAAATATCACAAAGGTAAAAAACGTATTTTTGACCAAAAGTGCCGTTGACATCCTATTAAACAAATGTGAACCTACTTAATTTTCATTCTGTAAATGGTAGATATTTTCTTTATTCTTAGGGTAATAAATCATTTCCCTGATTTTTTTGTAAAATTCAATATTCATAATAAAGTTCAGAACCAGAATTGTTCTAAATACTTTCTTCTTATTTATGGTTACAAGTGACCCTCTATAGGAAGTTATATACTCACACCAAGGCTAGTTATCCACAACAAAATGGCAAGGGAACAAATTCCCAGGGAAGCAGCAATTATGATAAGCATCCAGGAAATTTCAGAAAAGCCAGGCCGGGGAGGCAAACTTTCAGGCAGGACATCGATGACCTGGAATAATAACAGATGGAATAATGAGAGGCTCAATGACATTTACAATATTTCGGTCACAAGGAATCATCCTTAGAAACCCTCAACCTCCTCCAAGAGGTAACCACACCCCTCAGCTATCACCAGGGAATCCCACTGCTTCAAGGAGGATTGGAAGTTAACTGTCTTATGGTTCTTGCATGGCTGGTAGTGTTTTTAAGCATTGTGAATGTGGTGTCTTTTCTCTAATGCAGGGATGTCCAGTCTTTTGGCTTCCCTGGGCTATCTTAAAAGAAGGAGAATTATCTTGAGCCACACATAAAATACATTAACACTAAAAATAGCTGATGAGCTAAAAAAAAATTACCAAAAGAAATCATAATGTTTTGAGAAAGTTTACAAATTTATGTTGGGCCACATTCTAAGCTGTCCTGGGCTGCATGCGGCCTGTCACCTGTGGGTTGGACAAGCTAGGTATAAAGTAATTATCATTTTTTTAAGGTTACTACTTTTTAAATTGACATATAACATTGGAAGTATTTATTAGGTGACCCATGATAAAAGAATCCCTGTGAATCACACTTCTTTCTTAGATTATAGGAATCTCTGCCATTTAAAGATCAGCATAAATCACTAGGTGTGGTGGCTCATGTCTGTAATCCTAGCGCTTTGGGAGGCCAAGGTGGGTGAATCACAAGGTCAGGTGATCAAGACCATTCTGGCCAACATGGTGAAACCCGGTCTCTACTAAAAATACACACATTAGCTGGGTGTGGTGGCGCGTGCCTGTAGTATCAGCTACTCAGGAGGCTGAGGCAGGAGAATCACTTGAACCAGAGAATCGGAGGTTGCAGTGAGCTGAGATGGCGCCACTGCACTCCAGCCTGGTGACAGGGCAAGACTCCATCTCAAAAAAACCAAACAAACAAAAAAACAGCATTAGTCAAAAAGCTATAATAAAGAGATGACTTCATTCAGAAATAAGTATAAAAATACCCAAGTAGGGATCATGAACATGGCATGAATAGCTAAGATTCTTGATATTAATTCCATTAGACTCTTATGTGAGTGAAGACAAAGACTTCCCCTGGGTAAGTTCAGACGGCTTCTGAGAACATTGCTACATAGATTCCTCAGGATTGAAGTGTATGTTCTTGAAAATATCTTAATTTCAAGTGTTTCTTTCAAGATGGTGAATTAAACAGAGATAGGTATTCAACAGGGTGGACTGAGCATATACAGAGTCCAAAATGGAAAGGACTGAGTTAGAGATCCGTGCAACAATGGGAACGATTTCAGAAACATTGTGTTGAGCAGAATCAAAAGGAAACCAAAGAATACTTAGGGCATGGCATGCATCTATAGACGTCAAATTCCAGAAGAAGCAAAATCAACCTCTGATGAGAAAGGGATTGTCTGGGAAGAGGGAGAGTTCACTTTCTGGGGTGACATAATATTGTAGATTTTGAAAGGGAGTTCTGATATGCCGGTGTGTGTACTTCTCCAAGTTAGCAATGTTACATTTAAGAATTGTATTAATATATATAAATTGTATATAAAATGTATATAAATTGTAACTTAAATGTTACATTTAAGTTTGTTCTATGTAATTCTTCCTGAGAAGAAATTTTTATAAAGAAATACTGAATTCCAGTTAATGTTAGCTTTGCTAAACTATTCAGCAGGAAGTATGCTGATGTTTCCAATTCAGTTGGTAATACATCTAAAATAATATGGGCTGATGAATGGGTAGAGGGATGGAAAGATAGGTAGATATGTGTTGTCATGTTCATGAAAATGTTAACAAATCAGTGCTGTATTTATAAGCATTTTTTACAATTAAAGTTGATGGTCGTTGCCAAAATCACTTGTGTCATGTCAGCAATTTTCTCCCTTTAAATAAGAGTTCCAAAATAATTATTATTTACGTTCTATATGTTTGAGACAATTTCAACACAGTATCAATCAGATGTTTTTTCTGTCAGTTGGTCTCGGTGTTGCAAAATGCAAGTACACACAGAGAAAGCTTGCAGAGGTGCTGCTTCCTGGGTTTTCATTCTCAGGACAAAGACCAAATGGGAAAAACAAGCCTTCTAGCTCTTTCCAAAGGAGAGGATAGACACACTGCCATATATATGTCCATGCAAAGGAATGTTACTCAGTAATAAAACAAAGAGCAAACTCTTAACATTTAAAACAATATGAATCCATGTGAACATGATTCTGCTGACTTTACAGAATTCAGAACAGCAAGAATACCTCTCCTATATGACACCATGACATGAAATGGCAGTGCAGGGGGAGGACAGTAGGATGGAGGGAGAAGGACAGATGGGTTCAAAAGGAGGAGGAGGAAACTTAGAAGAGGGAGGAATGTGTTTAGTAACTTGAATCTGGAATGTGGTGATGCTTTAACTGCTGTATCCATATGTAAAAGTCAGCAAATTGGCTTCTTTACAAAGAGGCTATTTAATATACAGTACTTTACATCACTTAAACAGTAGCAAGGAAATTTGAGACACAAACTATTAGTTTTTAATTATCTGAAAAAACATTGCAAATATATATTTAAAATAATTATAGAACTTTACCTAGAAATTATAATTCAATTTGAAATGCAGATAAGAAAATAAAAACTTACGCTGGTCGGAAGCCACGGTCTTCTTTTAAATATTTAGAAATTTGTGTTACATTCTTTGAAATAGATCCAAAAACATGCCAACACTGTGTGGAAAAATGAGAAAAATATAAGAAAAAAGTCTTAAAGTTATAGATGAAAATGCTACCTAAATATATGTTTATCTATACACAAAACCGAGAGTGGACAGCTGCTATAATAAGAACACCTAGGTTATATTCCAACAAAAATAATCACAGATTGTTGTTTAGCCCGTTTCTAGAAATAACTTTTGAAAATCAATGTTCACTACTGCTGAAACGGGGCACTTCATGTCATATTTTCAAAGTCCAGAAAGATTTGCATAACATAGTCTTCTTGGAATTATGATTAAAACTGTGAGAACTGAGGTCAGTTAAAAACACAATACCAAGTAGCCACTAGCAAGAGTTCACCTTCATATTTTGGAGCATTTTGCATTATGCACTCAGGAGCAACCTTGGAAATCCACATGGAAGCAATACAAACTTTCCAGGATGTAGGCCACCACTACACTAGGCACACATAGTATTTTACAAACACTGGATTTACAAGCATTGGAGGAAAAAATAAGTTCAAAATGCAATTCAGACCAATCCACGTACCAAGACAGTTTTGTGCAAATGAAATCTCTAGAAAGCAGCCTCTGAGCTCTGTGGCACTTTTTTCTTCAGCCTCGCAGTGGAGGTGACCTCAGCCTGGGCTCCTGGGAGGGACGCACTGTCCCTAAGGAGCCTCCCTCTGACAGGAAGCAGGAGCTCTGGGCACAGTGGTGAAAGATGTGGATCAAATGCACAAAACAACAAAGGCCATCTTGTCACTGACCAGGAAAACATCCCCCGTCTTGGGCACTCTTGTCACATCTGACAACTATCTGGCAGCAGGTTATCAGCAGTGGGTTCCTGCCCAGATTAGGTCCCATGGGGCCAGGAAAAGCTTAGGTTCTGACAGTTGATGGCCATAAGCAAGGGTGGAGATGGAAAATGCAATGAGAAAAATTTATCCAAGTCTTCAAAGGTGAGGTAGGAAACGAGAGTTTAACTGATCTATAAAAATGCAGCCAGGTAAAGGGAAATAAATTCCAACAAAGACTATCAAGACATTTCCTCCTTCATAGACTCAAAAGAGTCAAGAGGCTCTTCTAATCCTGTGGGGCGATTCTGCCACCATGTAGTGGTTGCTCCCCATCACTAGACTTTTCCAGATCCCTCTCTGAGAATCTGTGCATGCCACTTAGAACAAATACTCTCATCTCTAGAAGGTGCCCTCTCCTGAGTGTAGTGGAGAGGTATTATAATGTGAGGGTGAAACCATTCCAAATAGATACCTGGATTTCTTTATATTTGGACAATCAAAAGGGCTTTAAGACCCTTTCTGCTTTGGGTAAATCAATGATCTTCATAAGACACATTCAACACAACAAAGGACAATACAGTCCTTGCTCACACCCTGGTCATGTCACTCCTGGTGACTCCTGCCTTGCAAACACCCCAGCAGGGCGAAACCCTTTTCTGTCCCATCTGATGGGCTTTTGGGGCTCCCATCACTCTGATTGGATGCAGACTCCCTGGAGGCAGCTCCCAAGAGCAGAATACACGGATGACTCAGAAGTTCCTAGAAAGTCATCAAACCAGATGACACAGAACTCAAAAGACATTTCACTTTGTTTTGTTTGAGTCAAGGTCTCACTCTGTCTCTGAGGCTGGAGTGCAGTGGGGCGATCTCAGCTGACTGCCACCTCCACCTCCCGGGCCCGAGCGGTCCTCCCACCTCAACCTCTCCAGTAGCTGGGACTACAGGCCCACGCTGCCAGATCTCACTCATTTTTTTATTTTTATTTTTCTGTAGAGATGGGATTTCACTCTGTCCCAGGCTGGTCTGGAATTCCTGGACTTAAGTGATTTGCCCACCTAGGCCCCCCAAAGTGCTGGATGATGGGTGCGAGCTGTGTCATTTCAGCCCCGTGACACATCCCAAAGAAAAGGAAGGAACCCCGCGGGTCCAGTGTCTATTCACCTGGGTGGACTGATGGCTGGGAAACCCCCGCACCAGGAGCCAAAAGAGCAACCACCGCAGCCGCATGCGCTGGTCCTCTCAGGGCGCCATGAGGCGGCCAGGACAGAGGTGGGGGTGGCTTAGGGCTGTGGGAGGGAAGGGGAAAAGGATGGGGATGGGGGAGAGAAGGGAAAAAGGATAGGGATGGGGGAGAGGGAGAGAGGGGAAAGGGGAGCGGAGGAAGGGAGGGGAGGAGATGGGGTGAGGGGAGGGAAGAGGGGCTGTTGGGCGCCTGGAGCAGGAGGAGGAGAAAGGGGTCTGGGAAAGGATGGGGTTCAAACGAAGTCCTCAAGCGTGGGTGGGAGGATCAGCTACAGGTCAGTGGGAAAGTCGAGCAGCGAAGCAGCAGGACGCGCGGGCTGAGGCAGCGGGAGGCTCAGGAGCAGCTGGAGGGAGACCAGGGCTCTGGTGTCCACCAAAGCTGCTCCTGTCTGGGCGCTGCCTTAGCAACCCTGGGGCTTTGTACTCCTCCTCCACCAATCCCTGGCCCCGGCGGCCGGTGCCTCACAATGGACATTCTACGAGGTGCCCAAATTCTGCCAACGCCCCTCCCCCACCTGGGCGGGGCAACATGGGGGCCTCATCTCTACACAGTTTCACAAGTCAGCCAGACATGGTGGCCTGCAGCCCTGCTCCCAGCTACTCAGAAGGCTGAGGTGGGAGGATTGTGTCAGCCTCACAAAGCAAGACCCTGCTTTAAATAAAAGAAATTAAGTAAAAACAAATAAAGAGAAAGATCTTATTTATTCACAAATTGGTAGAATTAATATTGTGAAAATGTCTATCTTACATAAAGTGATCCAGATTTAATGTATCCCCATCAAACCACCAATGACATTCTCCACATTCAAAAGGAATATCCCAATTCATTCTGTTCCCACAAAAAAAACCCCTATAGTCAAAATAATTTAAAAGGCTGAAAACTCCCCAAATTTTAGTGTGATAAAAACACTACTAACCAAGAACACTTGACCTAGAATAATTTTACTTCAAAAAAAAAAAAGGGAAAAATAAAGACTTTCCAAAATAAATAAATGGATGAGGATGTTCACCATCACTAGTACCGTCCCATAGGAAATGTTAAAGGTTGCGTAGGCATGGTGGCACATGCCCATAATACCAGCTTTGGTTAGCCAAGGCAAGAGGATTACTTGAAGTCAGGAGTTAGGAATTAGCCCAGGCAATATAGCCAGACCCCGTCTCTACAAAATACAGAAACAATACTGAAAATAATCCATTACGTTGAAAAAAAAAAATGAGGCTAGATGGCATTATAAAACCATATGAAAATAGAAAAGTGTCTGTTAAAGAAAAATATATAAGTAGCTATATAATTATTTACTATCATAATGATGGTGTAAAAAACTTACTGTGGCTATTATATCTGAAAAAAAAATCTGAATAAATCTTTGCTACCAGAAGCAAAATATATAATTATTTGTTACATTAATAGCACACTAGAGCGTGTGAAGAGTTACAGCTTTTGTATTCCATGAATTTGTGAGATTAAAACTTTCTGTTATCAAAACACATAAAAAGCTACAAAAACAAAAGCAATGTGGTACTGACACAAAGACAGGTCAGTAAATGATGAAACAGAACAGAGCCAGAAATAAACCCTTCTGGATCAAATCAAATAATCTTCCACAAGGTTTCCATGACCACACAATGGAGAAAAGAGTCCTTTCAACAAATGACGTTAAAAACTAGACATCTACTTGGAAAAATGAAGCAATATCCTTTCCTTGCACTATATACAAAAACATTTTAAATGAAATACTTAAACATACAAATAGAGTGAAACTCTTAGAAGAAAATACGGGAAAAAAAATACAGGAGATGAAATGCATAAGCAACAAAAAAAGAACAGAAAAACTGAACTACATCGAATTTTAAACTTTCTGCAAATCAAAGAAAACCATCAGCAAAGTGAAAATGCCACCCAAGAAATGGGTAAAAATACTCACAAATTGCAAACTTGCTAGGAGTTAATCTTCAGAATATATAAGCGACTCTTACAACTCAACAACAAAAATCAAATAACTTGTCTTAAAAATAGATGGACTCACTGAAGTCTCTGCAAAAATGATATACAAACAGCCAACGAGCACTTGAATGAATGCTCAAATGAGTAATTTGTAGAGAAATGTAAAAAAAATCCCAATGAAGATGTTTCCTCACACCTGTTAGAGTGGCCACTATTTTAAAAAATCCAAATCTGTCAAGGATGTGAAGACATTGAAAACCACGTGAACTGCTGGTAGGAAACAAAGGATGCAGCCAGGATGAAAGACAGCATAGGCCGGGCGTGCTGGCTCACACCTGGAATCCCAGCACTTTGGGAGACTGAGGCGGTGGATCACTTGAGCCCAGGAATTTGAGACCAGCTTGGGCAACATGATAAAATGTCTCTATTAAAAATACAAATGTTATCTGGGTGTGGTAGTGTGCGCCTGTAGTCCCAGATACTCGGGAGGCTGAAGTGGAAGGATTATCTACACCCAGGAAGCAGAGGCTGCAGTGAGCTGAGATGGTGCCACTGCACTCCAGCCTCTGTGATAGAGCGAGACTCTGTCTCAAAAAACAAACAAACAAACAAAATAGGATAAATGTTCCTGAAATAATAAAAAAATGCAATTATATGATTCAACAATCTCACTTCTGGATCTGCATCAAAAGCATACAATGCAACTCTGGATGTGGAAGAGATATTTGCACACCCATGTTTATCACTACTCAGAAAAGTCAAATGAGGGAAGCCTCAAGTGATGAACACACACAAAAACGTGGGATATACATACAAATGATGTCATTCACCCATAAAAAAGAAAATCCTGTCACCTTTTAGGATAAACTTTGAGAGTATTATGTTAGCCGAAATAAGCCATTAGGAAAGTGACAGACAGTGTATGACAAACACAATTTATATGAGATATCTTAAATAGTCCGACTCACGCAAACAGAAAGGAGAACGGTATTTGTAAAGGCTGGAGAGAGGGTACAAGGGACAGCTGTTAGAACTGGTATTGAGTTATTGCAATGGGTACTGAGTCTTACTTTTGCAAGACCTAAAAATTCAAGAGGTCTTTTGCACAACAATGTGAATATGCTTAACACTACTGAATTGTGCACTTAAAAGATTTAAGTTTATACCTGTTATATTTGTTTTTAAACACAATTGAATTTTTTAGAAAAGATAGTTAAAAGAGATACATAATTATAAAACTTTTCAAAAATCACCTTCAAATCAGAAAAATGTTTCTCTCAAACAAAGAAAATATAGATTCTTAATTAAACACATGATGAAAATAGACTATTTCCATGACTACTAACCTGACAAAACAAAACAACCATTGAAAATCAGCCGAGAAAAAGATACACCAGATAAGCCATAACCAAAGTTGGGGTCATATTTATAGAAACAAATGCACACATATATAATTTAATTGTGATAGATACTCAACTGATTCCTATTTTAATTAAGCCCCACTTTGATTTAAAGTGTACATACGAACTTGCAAATTGTTACCTAAAATTATAATAAAAAAGTTAAAACAAAAACAAAACAATCAGACAAATAAAACACACTAAAAAAAACTAATATGGAATTACAAACCCCTAAAAGATGTGTTAGTCAGAAAATCTGCTAGGAAACATTGATGTACCATTAAAAAAGAGTTTGCTTAGGTAACTACAATATTCAACTGTGACTGTGTTATCATAAAAAGCAAGTATTTTGAATCATTGACATGCAGTGTACAGTAGTAAAATATCAGAGAAAACACACTACCATCATTAATAAAAGCCTCTACTGAAAACATTTTAATGACTCAGAAGAAGATACAAAAGGTAATTTTTATTGTGTGTTTACTATACTGATGCTATTCTTATACAAAATAAGAATGCTGCCATCCAACTTTCAGAAGCATGGCATAGTCTTACATTTCTAAATCAAGAGAAGAATATAAATGATGTAAAATATGGCGAGAGTCACTGATACATAAAATAAACATTTCTGAATAAATCATATTACCATTTATATACAGATTGAAGAAGCTGGATGAAATCCTATGATTTCTTTTTGCCTGCAGTAACTTAATAAATATGGAGTACTTATTAAATAATTGAATTTAGGCAGAACATGTTAATTCTAGCATGTTGTTCTGACAATTAGAATTTAAAATTACAGCCGGGCGCGGTGGCTCAAGCCTGTAATCCCAGCACTTTGGGAGGCCTAGGCGGGTGGATCACGAGGTCAAGAGATCGAGACCATCCTGGTCAACATGGTGAAACCCCGTCTCTACTAAAAATACAAAAAATTAGTTGGGCATGGTGGCGCGTGCCTGTAATCCCAGCTACTCAGGAGGCTGAGGCAGGAGAATTGCCTGAACCCAGGAGGTGGAGGTTGCGGTGAGCCGAGATCGGGCCATTGCACTCCAGCCTGGGTAACATGAGTGAAACTCCGTCTCGAAAAAAAAAAAAAAAAAGAATTTAAAATTACAGATAAACTTGAAATGGAACAAAATAGAGAAAATGTGTAGGAGAATGACATAGAAAGATGGTGAAATAGGTGAACCCAGGCTTCTATATCCCCACAGCAACAAAAATGTGTCAGCCTTCCGTGTACAGAAATGCCTTTCCAAGAGAACCAGGCACCACAGCTCATGCCTATAATCCTAACTACTCAGGACCTTGGGGTGAGAGGCTCACTTCAGGCCAGAAGTTCAGAACAAGACTGGGTGATATGAGAGGTGAAGTTCAGAACCAGACTGGGTGAAATGAGAGAGACCTCATAAAAAAAAAAAAAAAAAAAAAATGCCTCTAAGAGACTTTTGCAATCCAGGGAGGTAAAATTCTGCTAAAGATCAAGACTATAGATCCATTAAAAATTATCAAATTTCCAGTGGTCTTTTTCACAGTAATAAAAAATACAATTCTAAAATGTATATGGAATTACAATAGATTTGGTATAGCCAAAGCAATCTGTAGGAAAAAGAACAAGGCAAGAGGCATAATATTTTCTGATTTCAAACCATATTTTAAGACTGTTGCAAATTGTTCTTACAGTAGTAAGAACAGGATGATATGCGAACAGAGGAGAAAACAAACACAGAGACCAGTGGAACAGAATGGGGAGCCTGGAATGAAACTCCTGCATATCAACTTAACTCATCTTTCACAAGAGCGTCAAGAATACACAATGCAGACAATATAGTCTCTTCACCACTATATCTCTTCAACACTTGGTTGTGGGGAAACAGAATGCCTGCAATCAAAATAATGAAACAGACAATTTTTCTTACACCATACTCAAAAGTTAACTTGAAATAAAGCCTTAAACGTAAAACATGTATCCTTAAAAACTCTAAGAGAAAATCTCTTTGATATGGGTCTTGGCAATCATTTTTTAGATATGACACCAAAAGTACAGCAACAAAAGTAAACATAAACAAGCTGGATGCATTAAGCTAAAAAGCTTCTGCACACCGAAGACGATTCCAATCAAACTTTTGGATATTAGAATGGCTAATATAAAAAATAAGTAATATAACAATGTTTACAAGGATGTCAAGAAAAAGCAATTCTGAGCACTCAGAGAGTTCTAACTTGGTAGAGTCATTATGAAAACCAGGAGGGAGGCTATTTAAATTTTTTTTTCAAAAACCTACCCTACAATGCAGCAATCGCACTTCTGTGAATGTAACTGAAGGAAATAAAAGCAACATCTTGAAGAATCATCTGCTTCCTCAGGTTCACTGCAACAATATTCACAATTGTCAAGATATAAAGACAAGCTAAATGCTTGTGGATGCTGAATGAATAAAGAAAATATGATATAAGTAGACGATAGAATATTACTCAGCCATACAAAAGAATGAAATTGGGTGTGTGGTAGCTCACGCCTGTAATTCTAGCGCTTTGGGAAGCAAAGGTGGGAAGGTCACCTGAGGTCAGGGGTTCAAGACGAACCTGGTCAACATGGTGAAACCCTGTCTCTACTAAAAATACAAAAATTAGCCAGGCGTGGTGGCATGTGCCTGTAATCCCAGCTACTGAGGAGGCTGGGGCAGGAGAATCACTTAATCCGGGAGGTAGATGTTGCAGTGAGCTGAGATGGTCCCACTGCACTCCAACCTGGGTTGGAGTGAGACTCTGTCTCAAAAAAAAAAAAAAAAAAGAAAAGAAATCCTGTGATTTCAACAGGACATGTTGATATATGATACACACACATGTATATGTTCCTATGATATATGATATACACATGCACATATATCCATACATATGAATGACACATTCCTGGTAAGCTTCATACTAAAAAAGAGGAAATTATAAAATGATAATATTGTAACTACTACAGTTGGGAGTTGGCGAATATAGAGTTTAAATGACCAACCTCAGTTCACACTTAAAAAAATACAAATTTGAAGTAAAATAACTGGATTATCTTACATTTGGGCAGATGCTTCGTGTTCACAGAAAATCACTGAGTATAAACTTCTGTAGACTCCCATTTGAAATCTCTGTAGGATACAAAACCATAAAGCAGGAAACATACAACATCTGTTTACGGGACTTCTGGGATTTCTGAACCAAACACCATCCCCGTGCCTCTCGCACATTTCAGACATGATGCAAAAGGCGCCATCACGAAACATTTTATATACAGTCCCTCAAAAATAGGCAGGTTCCCAAAAGCAGCGGCAGAGCAAGCAGTGAGACCACACAGGCCCTTACTCGTCAGGACGGGGACTCTGATTTTTACTGTGACCTTTACTAACGAAGGTCACTAAACAGGAAGTGGAGTCTGGAGAATGTTTAAGAGAATGAGACAGGGCTGGGCGCGGTGGCTCACGCCTGTAATCCCAGCACTTTAGGAGGCGAGGCAGGCAGATCACGAGATCAGGAGTTCGAGCCAGCCTGGCCAACATGGTGAAATCCTGTCTCTACTAAAAATAAAAAAATTAGCCAGGTGTGGTGGCACATGCCTATAGTCCCAGCTACTTGGGAGGCTAAGGCAGGAGAATCACTTGAACCAGGGAGGCAGAGGTTGCAGTGAGACGAGGTCATGCCACTGCACTCCAGCCTGGACAACAAGAGCAAAACTCCACCTCAAAAAAATAGAAAATGAAAAAAGGTAATTCTTTAAATTGCACACTTCATTTCTGCTTATATTCCACTAGCTAGAAGTTAGTCACATGGTCTCATGTCTTTATTCTAACAGATATGTGTCCGAGTAAGTGCTAAGAAGTAGGAAGAGATGAAGCCCTGTCCTCCAGGACTTTAATTCAGTCATTCATCCCTTGGACCTACACAGACTCCAGGCCCAGGCCCCTGCCCACCTCATTGCTGGTATGTCTGCAGAGCCTCCTGCTTCCCCCAGAGGGTGCCAGAGCCCTCTGCTTCCTCAGCCTTCAGACCCACTTGTGTCTCACGTGGGGACAGCTCAGTCTACAGAGGCCCAAGGGAGATCTTTGAGACCCATGCTGTAGACACCTTGGGGCAGATGGGAGTCATGTAGCCCAGTGGCTAAAAGCCTCGGCCCAGCATAGAGTTGGGTTCAGTTCCAGACATATCCTTCACCTGCTGTGTGATCCCGGAAGTCACTCAATGACTCGGAGGCTGGGGTCCCCTGGAAAGCTTATACAAAGAGTTCCCAGGGCCTGGAACATCAAAAGAGCTCTGAGAATGCTGGCTCTGCTGTTGCTTCTCTGAATGAGTGGCTGAGGGCCATACGCCCCCTCCCCTCCACCAGAGATGATCCCTACTCTCATAGCCACACCCTGGACCCTCACGTATTCAGTCACCTCACCCCGCCTGTCACCTATCCTTCCGGTTCTCCTCTCTTGTTTACGCATCTTATACTCACCCACTTCCGTCCCTGAATGTTTGAAGGCTCTGGGGTTGTGAGGGACACTGAAGAGACTTCCCTCCCTAAGATTTAGGTGCAATGACCCACTAAGGGACTGAGGCCAGAGACTCCCAGAGAAAGTCAACAAGCCCAAAGATGCCTGTTACAAGAAAGTTAAAAGAGCCAAGTACGTGTCCTCCCTTTTTTCTCCCTGTGCAGGGTCTGGGCATCCAGTGCGAACATATGCAGGTCCCAAGGTACACCATCTGTGCAGAGCTGGGTAGAGTTAAGAACATTTGGTCTGGGCGCACTGGCTCGCACCTGTAATCCCAGCACTTTGGGAGGCTGAGGTGGGCGGATCACCTGAGGTCAGAAGTTTGAAAGCAGCCTGGCCAACATGGTGAAACCTCATCTCTATTAAAAATACAAAAATTATCCGGGTGTGGTGGCAGGTGCCTATAATCCCAGCTACTCGGAAGGCTGAGGCAGGAGACTCACTTGAACCCGGGAAGCAGAGGTTTCAGTGAGCCAAGATTGTACCATTGCACTCCAGCCTGGGTGACACAGAGAGACTCCATCTAAAACACACACACACAGACACACACACACACACACACACACACACACACACACACATTTAAACCACTACACCAACATCTGGTTCAAGATGGTGGACTGAGAACTTGTCTCTGCCATCCCTGGCCCATCCAATACCACTGAGACCACAGTAAGCGAAGGGAAAAGGAAATAGAAGGGCTGGGAACAGAATGGCTGGGAGATGGTAAGTATCTACTGCACAGGGATCTTGATTTGCTTCTAGAACATAGAAAGAGGGAGGAGGATCACGCTCAGGAATAGGTCGGGGTAAAGGAAGCCAGAGCCAAAGCACGCTGCGAGGAAGCTGCCCCAGAGGCTGGAGCAGGAGTAGACTCTCTACAGGAACTCAACACACCCTACAGGGTCGGCAGCCAGCACATGTACCTCTCCATCCCCACAGGTAACAGTGCAGGGCAGGGGAGACACCTTACATGAGTGCCAATATCAACCAACCCGCCCTTTGCTCATAAAGATGAATTGGTTACCAGGTATTACCAGGCAGGTGAGGAAGACCCGCAAAAAGAAAAGGATCAAAATACAAATAGGCCAGGCACATTGGCTCATTTGGGAGGCCGAGGTGGGTGGATCACCTGAGGTCAGGAGTTCAAGACCAGCCTGGCCAACATGGTGAAACCCCATCTCTACTAAAAATGCAAAAATTAGCTGGGTATGGTGGTACATGGCTGTAATCCTAGCTACTTGAGAGGCTGAGGCAGGAGAATCGATTAAACCCAGGAGGCGGAGGTTGTGGTGAGCCAAGATCGTGCCACTGCACTCCAGCCTGAGTAACAGACTGGAGTCTCTCTGTTATCCAGGCTGGAGTGCAGTGCCTCAATCTCGGCTCGCTGCAATCTCCTCCTCCTGGGTTAAAGCGATTATCCTGCCTCAGACTCCCGAGTACCTGGGATTACAGGCATATGACACTATGCCCAGCTAATTTTGATATTTTTAGTAGAGACAGGGTTTCATCATGTTGGCTAGGCTGGTCTTGAACTCCTGACCTCAGGTGATCCACCCACTTTGGCCTCTCAAACTGCTGGGATTACATGAGCGAGCCATCACACCCAGCCAGTGTTCTGACAATTTTATACTTATTAACTCACTTAGCAACCTTCTGAGCTAGTTGCTATTGTCATCTCACTTACAGGAAACTGAGTCACAGAATGGTAAAATTACCTTGACCAAGGTTCACATGGCTGGTAAGGGGCAGAGAAATGAAATTTGAATCCAGGCAACCGGTTTCCTGAGTTGGGCTCTGAACTACTCAGCCATATCGCCTATTTAATTATTTACTTACTTATTGAGACAGGGCTCTGTAGCTCAGGCTGGCGTGCGATGGTGCAATCATGGCTCACTGCAGCCTCGACCTCCCAGGCTCAAGTGATCCTCCCACCTCAGCCTCCCAAGTAGCTGGAACCACAGGCACCCACTATCATGTTCAGCTAACTTTAAAAAAAATCTTTTTTTAGAGATGGGGTTCTCACTACATTTCCTAGACTGGTCTCTAACTCCTGGGCTCAAGTGACCCATCCACTTTGTCTTCCCAAAGTATTAGAATTGCAGGTGTAAGCCACTGCAACTTGCCAATACTGCCTTTTTAATAAACTAAACAAAAAGTGAACAAACCAATCCCGAAGGGAACAGATAATTCAAGGAATACAAGAGAACTTATAAAAAGAAAGATTCTAATGCCATTATAGTCATAAAACAAACAAAAAAAAAGCAGCTATGAAAAGAAAGCAAAAAATAATTCTTGGAAATTTAAAATAGAATTGCTGAAATAAAAAGAAATTCAATAGAAAGGGGTGTGAACATCTGTGGTTTTGGTTTCCAAAATTAGTTCACTCTTCTTTTGGTAAAAATACCAATTTCCCTCCTGTATTCTCCAGCCCTGTGGGTTGGTGGAATTGACACCTCTTCCATTTACTGCACAAGAGAAGCATGTTGCTGCTCACAGTCCATTATGAGGAGCCAGAGGGTGAAGACAACACTGAGGGCAGAGGAAAGGTATATACTGACCCTGGGTCCTTGTGGACATCATTGAGTCCCTTCCTCAAGCCTTACCTAAAGCTAAAGGGATGAGCACTTCTCACTCTTAATAGCCACGGATCAAATCCCATAGAAGGACTCCAGTTACCCTTGTCGCAGTTGTGTGTCCAGCCCTCGGATGAGCTACCATCAAGGGAAACTGCCAGACCTTGGTGACAAGCCCACCCACTGAAAACGGGGAAAAAAACCCAAGTCACATCATTGGACTGGAAGAGCTGCAGCTCCCTAAAAGAGAGGAGAGGAGGAATGCTGGATAAACACAAATGCTTGATCTCAGTGCACCTGCAAAGAATCCAGGCATGGGAAGGTGGGCACAACAAGTAGCCTTTCGGGTTGGCATAACAGAGACAACATCTGTTTCTTCTCTCAGAAAGAAATAAGAAAGGCAATTGAAGAACCAGAAACAAGAAAATCTATTCCAGGATAAAATAGAAAGAAAACACTTCTGAGGCATGATTCTGAGCAATTAGTGGAGTGTAAGAAAAGCAAATCCATTTGACCTTGACATCTGAAACAGCAAATATTCTCCATCCAGCCACTTTAGGGTAGAGGAAATGATACTATATTTCCTTCTCAAAGGAGCTCTCTCCTTACTTGGTTCTGTAGTAAATAACGTTTATACAATTGTAACATTCGTTGGTTTTCAATATTCAGAATCAACCTGAAGATAAAGCATGGAAGATTTCATTATAATACAGAAGAGCATGTAAATGTTACAAACTTTGATGATGAAAATGGAAAAAAGAAAACAGCAGAACTTAGAGGGAGATGGTAGGTGGCACAGGGCTTCGGGGGTCTGGGGGTGGGGGTGCAATTTTTCTTGCATAGTGATAGGGCTCAAGAAATCCTGTCTAAAATTGGTGTATGAGGAATGAAATTTTAAATATAGATTGTTGAGAACTATAAGTAGCACCAACATAGGACTCCAATAATAACACAGCAAACAAAACTGAGAAAACAGACATGGGGGGAGATGAGAGAGGGTGATTTAAGTTCCCTGCTTTAACGATGAGGTACCAGTAGATGCTCTCTTAAGTTACTAAATTGAGAATCAAAGATAAAGTGTATTGTTTAGAAGTGTGATGTTCAAACTCCAGAAAAGGCCGGGTGCAGTGGCTCATGCCTGTAATCCCAACACTTTGGAAGGCCGAGGGGGCAGATCACTTAAGCCCAGGAGTTTAAGACCAGCCCAGACAACATGATGAAACTCCATCTCTACTTTAAAAAACACAAAAAATTAGCAAAGCATGATGGTGCACACCTGTAGTCCCAGCTACTCAGGATTTCACCACTACACTCCAGCCTGGGTAACGGAAGTGAGACCCTGTTCCGAAAAAAATGCAAAGAAGAAGAAAACGCCAGAGTATGTAAAAACAAAACAAAAAAAGTCTGGAAGAGTGGAGCTGAGGGGTAGGAAATTTTGCTTTTTGTTTCATCCGTCTGTATACGTTGATCTTTCTTTCCTTCCTTCGTTCTTTCTTTCTCTCTCTTTCTTTTTCTTTCTTTCTCTTTTTTTTTTTTTTTTTCAGACCAGTGGCACGATCTTGGCTCACTGCAACCTCCTCCTCCTGGGTTCAAGCAATTCTCTTACTTCAGCCTTCCGAGTAGCTGGGATTACAGGCACGCGCCACCACGCCTAGCTAATTTTTGTATTTTTAGTAGAGACAGGTTTCATCATGTTGGCCAGGATGGTCTCGATCTCCTGACCTTATGATCCACCTGCCTCAGCTTCACCAAAGTGCTGGGATTAGAGACGTGAACCACCTCACCCAGCTGATCCTTTTTTTTTTTTTGAAGCTACATATACTGCATCATATCCACAGCCCACACCCATCCAACCAGGCTTCACCCGCTATGTTTATATGGAGGGTTGAGCACTTATTCCTGCCTCCTTCCAGTTCGTCTTCCTGTACTGAAGAGGCTAGAAAACTAATTAATATCACACAGGTTCCCTTCTAGCTGCCTTAGCGTACCACCCCACTCAGCCATCATTGATTCTCCACTTCACCAAACTGCTCAAAAATAGTCTCTTCTAAAAACGTTGGAATTGGGACTAAGAGACACTCCAGCAGACCCCTAAACAACATAGGTTTGAACTGTGCTAGTCCACTGTACGCAGGTTTTTAAAAAATAAACATATTGAAAAACATTGTGGAGAGTTGTGACATTTGAAAAACCTCGCAAACCACATAGCCTAGAAATATCAAGAAAATCGAAACAAAGTTAGGTGTGTCGTGAATACATAAATATATATGTTGACTAGATTATTAGTAAGGCTTCTAGTCAACAGAAGGCTATTAATAATCAAGTTTTTGAGTCAAAAGTTATACACAGATTTTCGATGATGAGGATTAGCCACCACCCCCAGCCCCCAAGTTGTTCAACAGTCAACTATAGTTGAAATCTGCTGGTAGCTGAATTAGGCAACTAAATTCAGGACAAGTGGAATGGTCGTATGCATGGAATAGAAATAAATAAATAAATAAGCAAGCAGTTGAAGCAAGAGCATTGGCTCATGCCTATAATCCCAGCACTTTGAGAGGCCAAGGCAGGCAGATGACTTGAAGTCTGAGGTCAGGAGTTCAAGACCAGCCTGGCCAACATGGTGAAACACCATCTCTACTAAAAATTAGCCGGGTGTGGTGGTGCACGCCTGTAATCCCAGCTGCTTAGGAGGCTGAAGCATGAGAACTGTTTGAACCTGGGAGACAGAGGCTGCAGTGAGCCAAGATCACACCACTGCACTCCAGGCCGGGCAAACGAGTGAGACTCTGTCTCACAACAACAACAACAACAACAAGAAAAGCAATTGTTAAGAGAATAAAAAGACAAGCCACAGACTGGGAGAATATATTTGCAAAACACATATTTGATTACCCAAAATACACAAAGAACTCTTAAAACCCAACACTAAGAAATCAAACAACCCCATTTAAAAATGGGCAAAAGGGCCAGGCATGGTGGCAGTGGCTCATGCCTGTAATACCAACACTTTGGGAGGCCAAGGAGGGCAGATCATCTTAGGTCAGGAGTTCGAAACCAGCCTGGCCAACATAGTGAAACCCCATCTCTACTAAAAATATAAAACTTAGCCCAGCGTGGTGATGCACATCTGTGGTTCTAGCTGCTAGGGTGGCTAAGGCAGGAAAATCACTTGAACTGAGGAGGTGGAGGTTGCAATGAGCCGAGATTGTACCACTGCACTCCAACCTGGGCAATAGACTCTGTCTCAATAAAACAAATGTATGCAAAAGATGTGAACAGACACCTCATCAAAGAAGATAGACTGATGGAAGATAAGCATATGAAACCATGCTTAACCTGATGTCATCAAGGAAATTGAAGCAACAAGATACCGGTAAACCCCTATTATAGTGGCCAAAATCCAGAATGCTGAAAAGACCAAATGCTGGCGAGGATATGGAGTGACAGGACTCTCATTCATTGCTGGTGGAAATATAAAACCACTTTTAAGACAGTTTGGCAGTTTCTTACAAAACTAAACATAGTCTTACCACACAATCTAACAATTACCCAAATGAGTTGAAAATTTACATCCAGGGCCAGGCGCAGTGGCTCATGCCTATAATCACATCACTTTGGGAGGCCAAAGAGGGAGGATTGCTTGAGGCCAGGAGTTATTTATTTATTTATTTATTTATTTTGAGACAGAATTTCACTCTGTCCCCCAGACTGGAGTGCAGTGGTATGATCTCATCTCACTGCAACCTCCTCCTACTGGGTTCAAGCGATTCTCCTGTCTTGGCCTCCAAGTAGCTGCTGGGATTACAGGCGCCTGCCATCATGCCCAGCTAATTTTTATATTTTTAGTAGAGATGGGATTTTATCATGTTGGCTAGGCTGGTCTTGAACTCCTGACCTCAAGTGATCCACCTGTCTTGCCCTCCCAAAGTGCTGGGATTACAGGCATGAGCCACTGTGCCCGCCAAGGCCAGGAGTTCTAGACCAGTCCTGGAAATACAGTGCGACTGTCTCTATAAAAAAATTTTTTTAATTAGTCACATGTGGCGGTACACACTTGTAGAATCAGCTACTTGGGAGGCTGAAGCTGAGGATCACTTGAGCCCAGAAGTTTGAGGGTGCAATGAGCCACGATCATGCCACTGTACTCCAGCTTGGGCAACAGAGCAAGATCGTATCAGAAAGAAAGAGAGAGGAAAGAGAGAGAGGTAGAGGTAGAAATAGAGGGAGAGGGAGAGGGAGAAGGGAAGGAAAAGAGAAAGACCTTACATCCACACAAAACCCTGCACATGAATGTGTATAGCTGCTTTACTCATAGTTGCCGAAAACTGGAAGCAACCAAGATGTTCTCCAATGGGTAAACAGATACACAAACCTGGTATATCTATGCAACGGAATATCATTAAGTAATAAAGACTTAGCAAACCACAAAAAGTCATATGCATACTAAATATGCATTTAGTAATATTAATATGCATTAAGCAATAAAAAAGACTTGTCAAGCCACAAAAAGTAATATGCATATTACTAAAGGAAAGAAGCCAGTCTGAAAAGGCTACATGCTGTATGATTTCAACTATTTGACTTTCTGGAAAAGGCAAAACTACAAATGGTAAAAAGATCAATGGTTGCCAGGGGTTCTGGGGACAGGGAAGGATGAATAGGTGGAGCGCAGGGGAATTTTACGTCAGCGATACTATTCTATGATACGCATTTGTCAAAACCCATAGAAAGTACAACACAAAGAGTGATTCTTAATGTAAACTATGTGCTTTAGACAACAGTGTATCAATATTAGTTCATTAATTGTAATAACAATGTACCACACTAATCCAATATGTTAATAATGGGGAAACTGCCTGTGAGGGAGGGGATACATGGGAACTCTACTACAGCTCAATAATTTTGTAAATCTAAAACTTTTTTAAAAATAAAGTTATCTCTTAGAAAACGATAAAAATAATAAAATAAAAAGTCAATTTTTTTTCAGAGGGAGTCTCACTCTGTTGCCCAGGCTGGAGTGCAGTGGCACGATCTCTGCTCACTGCAACCTCCACCTCTGGGTTCAAGTGATTTTCCTACCTCAGCCTTCTGGGTTCAAGTATTTCTCCCACCTCAGCCTCTCAAGTGGCTGGATCTACAGGCTTGTGCCACCACACCTGGCTAATTTTTGTATTTTTAGTAGAGACGGGGTTTCACCATGTTGGCCAGGCTGGTCTTGAACTCTGGATCTCAGGTGATCCGCCCGCCTTGGCCTCCCAAAGTGCTGGGATGACAGGTGTGAGCCACCATGCCTGGCCTAAAAGATCAATTTTTAAAAGGCAGTCTGGCCGAGGCAGTGGCTCACACCTGTTATCCCAGCACCATGGGAGAGGGCTGTCAGGGGAGGATCTCTTGAGCCCAGGAGTTCGAGGCTGCAGTGTCTTATGATGGTGCCACTTCACTCCAGCCTGGGTGACAGAGTGAGACACTGTCTCTAAAATAAGTAAATAAAAATAAAATAAAATTTTAAATTTGAAAAGGCAATCTGCAGTAAGAGAAGATGAAGTTAGCAGGTATACAGAGAGCAGGACAGAGGAGAGTCCATGAACAATAGGGAAGGAAAGTGGCCGTGGTGACAGCTCCCGGGCTCCTGGCATATGTTCAATTCCCTGTTCCCGGCCACCAGGAAGCCCAGATGTCCCCGCCCACCTCTACATACAAACCCGGGATCCTTTTCTTTTCTCTTTTTCTTTTTTTTTTATTTTTCTTTTTTTCAGGAGAGAGCTGGAATAAACCCTGGATCCTTGACCTCAACTTCTCCTTTCCTTTATGTGCTCTAATGAAAGCCGGAATCCTCTTCTGTGGGCAGATGGGGGCAGTGGCAGAGGGGAGCAGACTCATCTCTTCCCCTCTTCCCTTCTCCTTCGCACCACACGCTCTGCCTGGGTGAGCTCATCGTCCTCGTGTCTTCAATTTCCACCTCCATGAGGACGACTGCCAAATTTCTACCCGAAACCCCAAACTCCACTCTGAGCTCCAGACCCATCTACTAATTGCCTAGTCAACATTTTCCCTGTGGGGTGGAATCAGATAGGATTACATTCTGCTGTGACTAACAGAGACTGAAAATGCAGAGTCCTAAACAAAAGTTTATTCCTCTCGTGCTGAAAAGTCTGCAAGTACGCAGCCCTGGGCTGGAATGGGGACACTGCTGGGGGCCGCATCTCCTTACAGGCCGCTCCTCTGCTGTCACCAGGGTGTGTCTCTCAACCATACGATTCAAAGTGGTGACTGAAGGACCAGTTCTCCCACTGACATTCCAGGCAGCAGAATGGAGAAGAGCAGGCTGAGGAAGGAGGAACCACGGGTGCCCTCCAGCTGTTTCAAGGAAGGTTCCTGAAAGATGCTACATAACGATTTTGTTTATATCTCATTAGCCAGACTTAGTCATGTGGCAATATCTTGAAGCAAGAAAGGCTGAGAAATATACTGTTTCCCAGTATGGAAGGCTGGGATTTTAGAAAAGGCTGGGTTGCCGTATGCATGACTAAAAAGAGAGTGCTCTGTTCTTAGGAAAATGAGAATAGACTGGGTTGGGGGAGGACAACTAGCACTGGCTACACTGCAGCCCCACAACCTCCTCATGCTTGATGTGGCTGAAATAGAAAAAGCGCCTCCCCTCAACATTTCCTTTCCCTTAGCCTTATTCCTTTTCCACACCCCATACCCCAGCAGAGGGACAATTCCATGGGGCTCGCTCACTGGCAAGGGGAGGTCTCACCCAAGCTCAGTGAAGGGTAAGCAGAGAGAATTGTGGAAGGAAGCTGACTTTCCAGGGGTCTGGAGGAAATACTGAAAATGCCAAACAGAAGATGTCCAGGTGGAGCAAGTGGGGCTGAACGTTCTTGTCCAAGGAGGCAGAGAGCCTGCAGAGCAAGACACAAGGGCAGGTCTCTACTGAAAGCACCAGGGGCAAAGTCACCCAGCCCTCCATCCCACTGGCCACCAAGCATGTCAGCTCCACTCTGCCTCCTGCCCGTGCCACGCTGTGCACCTTTGCCTGTACCATGTCCTCCACCTGGCATGCCCTTCATGCTCCTCCATCTGGTGAACTCTCAGCCCCACCTCAGGCTCAGATCCGGAGGCACCTCCTTCAAGAAGTCTCACCTGTCTCCTGGGAAAACACATCACACTGGGAGACGAGGCCAAAAGTGGGGGGGTGGTCAATACAGAGGTCTGGAAGGTGGGTCCAATCCTGGCTTAACCCGGCTTTGGGTGTCATTTGGGGTGGGCTATTGGGAAGGCTCAGCAGGAAGGTGGGACCCCAAGGCTTTCCTTTTATGAAGGAGAGGGCACCAGCTGTTGACAGAGGAGTGACAGCAGGGAGCCACCAAGGCTGAGCCTTGAACCCTGGGGCACCAGGCTCCTGCCAGCAGCTCCGCCTCTAACACTCCTGCTTCTAGGGAGGAAGATGATGCAGTCTGAGGCAATTGGCCACAGGGAGGAAGTTCAGCTGGGCGGGACAGGCAGAGGAATTCCTGGAAGGAAGCTCACCCCTCAGCACTGGGGTAGAAGGGCACTAGAGACAAGGGCAGCCCAAGAACTGCCCACCTCCCATCCCCATGAATAAGCAGGTGGGCCTGGGTGACCAGCTGGGGGCCACCCCTGGGTGCTCAGGTACCATGCTCCTGCCCCAGCCTCCTGAGCTGTGCACAGGCAAGAGCACGAGCGCCAATGCAGCCCGTGGGGTCTGTGTGGGGCAGTCACCCGTTCTCTCTAAGCTTCAGCTTTCTCACCTGCAGAAAGAGGGTGAAGAGTACTTCCCCCTGTGGTTGTGGTGAGGGGAACTGAAGCATCAGGGATCAGGGTAGGGGACCAGCACACCTAAGGTTCAGTCAATAAGGCCCATTAGTGGAGAAAGCCTCCCCACTCTCCCTTCCCTCCTGAGGCAAGTGGTAGAGGCACCTGCCCTCCCCATTGTGTGTGTGTGTGTGCATGTGCAACACATGTGCCCCAAGCTCTGGAGAACAAGCAGCCAGGCTTGGGCAGGAGCCCGGAGGGAAGGGGGGACATGCAAAGTTGTCTCCATAGCCCCTCAGTGCCAACAGGCTTAGGTCGGGGATGACATGTCTTAGAAACAAACTTCACCCTCTGCCCTAAAACTGCCTGCTGGTCTGCTGATAGGGCCAGGCAGTGGGCACTTGCAAAGAGGGCCCTGCTCCTGCCTTCCAAATCCAGAAAGTTTTCTTGACAGTGCCATGGAGGGGGCCTGGGGCCAGGGGACTCCCCAAGCAAACACAGTACCCACACAAGGGTCTAAGGGACCACTTTCTCCCCGACCACCTGAGGTAGGGATGGATGTGGACGAGCAGCTCAGGGCTGGGGCTGCCTAGGTGGAAGGTTCAGAAGCACAGAAGGCAGGATGTGCCCAAGGGGCAGGAGTTGGGGTTGGAGACTAAGGCTGGGGAGGAGAGTTTGGGAGATCAGCTAAGGGCAATCCACACCTTGGCTCTTCTCTTGATCTTGGGGAGCCATGAAGTGTGTTGAAGTGGTGACAGGATGGCACCAGATTTGCACCTTTGAAAGTCATTTCTGGGCTGGGCGTGGTGGCTCATGCCTGTAATCCCAGCACTTTGGGAGGCCGAGGCAGGTGGATCAACTGAGGTCAGGAGTTCGAGACAAGCCTGGCCAACATGGCAAAACCCTGTCTCAACTAAAAATACAAAAAATTAGCCAGGCATGTTGGCTCAGGCCTGTAATCCCAGCTACTCGGGAAGCTGAGGCAGAAGAATTGCTTGAATCTGGGAGGCAGAGGTTGCAGTGAGCCAAGATCGCACCACTGCACTCTAGCCTGGGCGACAGAGCGAGACTCTGTCTCCAAATAAATAAATAAATAAAATAAGGAAAATAACCTCTGGTTGCAGATAGAGATGGACTGAGGGGCAGGGCTGACAGGGAGGGCATCTCATGGGAGGGAAAGACCCTGACCACGGTCCAGAGGAAAGCAGCTGGCCTGGGGAGGACATACTTAGAGGCTGATTCTTCTTCATGCTACCCCCACCCAGGAAGACACAGGAAGCTGATGAGGTCAGTGGGTGGGCCAGCAACAGTGCTGAAGTGCAGCAGGAGGGAGATGGGTGGGCACAGAGAGGTGGAGGGCAGGGGCTCTGAGGACCCTTATCCATGCCCACCTGGGCAATTGAATTGAGATTCCTCTAGCGTGGAATGTGGGCTCACTCAGGCTATTTGCTATCCTTCTCTCAGGTCAGACCGGATGCAGCCCAAGGGTGGGATCTGTCACGCCCTCATCAGACTGAGGGGTCCTGAAATGTGGGTGTGGGGGAAGGAAGGAGCTTCCAAGCAGGAGGGCATGGAGGGTGCTGGCACTGAGGACTGGGGATCCCCCCTCCATGAGTCTTCACCCCTTCTCAGAACCTGCTGCTGTGGCCCTCAGAGATGAGCCCATCTTTGGAGCTGGAGGTGGGGATGGAGGGAAACCAGGTGAAAGGGAAAAAGAAAAACAGGGCGGGCATGTGTGTGAGGGCTAGACTGTGCAGCCCCAGACATGCACAGCAGACTCTCACACTTCAGCCCCTCCTGGCTCTGCTCAGCCTCAAAACACAAGACACAGCAACACACAAACACATAATACACAAACAGCTGGCCAGGCATGGTGGCTTATGCCTGTAATCCCAGCACTCTGGGAGGCCAAGGCAGGCAGATCACAAGGTCAGGGGATTGAGACCATCCTGGCTAACACGGTGAAACCCTGTCTCTACTAAAAATACAAAAAATTAGCCAGGCGTGGCAGCAGAGATCGTGCCACTGCATTCCAGCCCGGGCAACAGAGCAAGACTCTGTCTTAAAAAAAAAAAAATCAAAAGAAAGTAGCAAACAAAAAAAAAAAACAGTCACACACTAGCACACACTAGCACACACACAGACACACATAGACACACAGAGACACAGACTTTTCAAGAAATACACATGAACACAGACATGCAAATACAAGCACACAGTCTTACACATATGAAGACACACTCAAGCACAGACACAAACACACCAACAGATACACAGACGGATACACATAGGCACACACTGGGAGGTGGCTGTGGAGATTGCTGATTGGATACCATGCGGGCTTGGGATCCAGAATTGGTACAGTGCACCCCTCCTGCCTACCTCTATAAGGAGGCCCTCCGGGGCAGTGGCCCTGAGAAGAAAGGCACTAAGCCTAGGGAGGTGACACTGTAGCTGGGGAGCATTTGGGCTGGGCAGAGAGGGAGAGCATTTCAGGGAGGGAAAATGGCCCCTGCAAAGGTCTGGAGTGAAAGAGCAAAAGGGATGCCCCAAGAACTGGGCCTCACTTGGTGGGGCTGTGGGGCCCTTGTCTGGCGGGCAGCCTCCCCTGCACAAAGGGAGGTGGTGGACTGAGAAGCATCTGGAACTTCTGTGGGGACACATAGGGCAGAGGGGAAGGGGAGCAGGCATAACAAGTCAGCTGCCTTTGAAAGGGACCCAGCAGAAAGTCATTCATTCATTCATCTATTCATTCATTTATTTATGACAGGGTCTCTGTCATCACCCAAGCTGGAGTGCAGTGGTGCAGTCACCCTCACTGCAGCCTCAAACTCCTGCACTCAAGCAATCCTCCACCCCAGCCTCCTGAGTAGCTGGGACTACAGGCATGAGCTACTGCACCTGGCTAATTTTTTGAATTTTTTAGAGACAGAGTCTTCCTTTGTTGCCCAGGCTGGTCTACAACTCCCGGCTTCAAAACGTCCTCCCGCCTCAGACTCCCAAAGTGCTGGATTACAGGCAAGAGCCATGGTGCCCAGCCCAGAAAAAGGTCTTCACCCCACAAACTCCCTATTTGGAGGCCAAGTCTTAGCATCCCCAAAAAGGCCACGGTGAAAACAAGAAGAACGCTGTGTGCTCTGTAGGAGAGGCTGGGTGTCTCTTGCTGTGGAGTAGTCCCTTGTCGGGCTTGGGGGTCTCAGTCTGTGAGACTCCTCGCCTCGCTTATCTGAACTTGAGCAAGAACAGAGCTAGGCCCAGCCTGCGGGTTCGAGGGCCTGCCCTCATCCGCGATTCTGCTTCTTTTCTGGCCACTGGCTACTGGGAACCGGGCTAGGGAAACTGCAGGGGCCGGGGGCGGGAGGAGGGGGGTTCTGGGTCGAGGGACTGGAGGGGTCTGGGGCAGGGAAGTAGAGGGGTCTGGGCAGGCCTTCCCTCCCCAGCAGCTGGGCCCTCGCAGAAGAGGCAGAGGCTGAGCCCCAAGGTGGGCCTGTGGGGGCGGGGCAGGGGAGCCCCTCGGCAGCTGGACCACAGGAGGCCGACGAGGGTCTGGAATTCCTCTTCCCCTCCCTCCGCCGTCCCCTCTCCCTGTTCCCACCCTCTGGGCTGCTCGCGGAGCCGGGGAGGCGCAGGAGGGGCTCAGGGAGGGGCCCTGGACGCGGGGCCAGCCTGGGCCCCTAGGCGGAGGCCCGCGCAGGCAGGCCCCGCCCCGGCCTCGCACATCTGGGCCGGGAGCGCGGGCCGACCCGGCGGCGCAGGCGGCGCGGCCATCCGGCCGGGGGGAGGGTCCGCGGGCGGGGTGGGCGGCGCGAGGAGGCCGGAGGCCGCGGGGCCGGGCGCACGTCGAGGGCTGCGGGCCCGGGATCGCGGCGGCAGGACTGGGCTGGAGCTGTCGGGAGGGCGGAGGTGAGTTCTGGGGCGGGGGCCCCTGGGCGCCCCGAGTGGAGAAAGGCGCGGAGGTTTGCCGTCCCAGGCTGTCGGCTGAGACCCCACCAAAGCCCTCCACACTCCGGGTGTCTGGTGGGGCAGATCTGTAAGCCTCTCTCTCCAGCGGGTCTACGGGGTCGGGAAGGCATTTGGGGCAGCGACCGTGGGCTCCCACCCGGGCTTCGGGGAACCACCTCCCCTACCTCTTGCAGAGCTGCTCAGAGGCTGGGCTGGAGAAACTCCTGTGTCTTAAGGGCTGGCAGGACTGGTGTGGGCTGGAGCCCGCTCCAGGGAGCCAACCTGGGGGACTCGGTGCCTAGGCCTGAGGTGGAAACCTGAGGGTGGGTGTATGTGTGTGTATTGGGGGGTGCTTCAGGGGCTCCAAGTCCTGTGGTCCCGAAGTGCAACAGGGTGCTGAGTGGCCGGGGTGCCAGGGTCTGAGGCTGGGACCTGGCGTTCGGGACCAGCTTGAGGTCCAGGTGGGGTGGGGTCCGGGTTCCTGCTAGGACAGGGGAGCCTGTCTGTGAGGCGAGCGTGGTGTTGATAAGACACTGGAAGGGAGTGAGCACGAAACCAGGGACTCTTCGGGGGGCAGACTGCAGTCCAGGAATCTCAGGCGAGAGGGTTAATGGGGGGCTGTGGGCAGAGCATGGGATGGGCTCTGTTGTTTGTGAACTGGCTGCTCCCATGATGAGGACCGAAGGGGGTGCGGCAGGATGTATGGAAAGCAAAGATGAGGACAGGGAGGGGTCATAGGAGGCCATTTCTGTCTCTCCCTGACCCAGCACAGGATGGGGCAGCCACCTCACTCAGCCACCCACGGTCCCTTTTCTTGAGTGCTCCTCTTCAGAACAGAGTGGGGCAGCCCTTTGGGTGCCATTTCTGATGTGTGCCTTGGGCCCTGGTTATCCCAGTCTGTGGCTTGGAAGAAACGCCTGTGGCCTCACTTAGCCCACAGACGGAGTCTGGTTCCATTACAGGCCTGGCTGGGTGCTAAGCAGAGAGCAGCAGGCGGAAGAGGCAGGGTCCCAGTGAGGAGGGGAGCTGGAAGGACCTGGGTGAGGGCTTTTTCTACACTGGCATTGAGTGGAGCCCTGAAACCCAGAGCACTGCTTGCCCACAATGCTCCTGGAGACTTGAGTGCCCAGCTGAAACACCCCACCCAGGAAGAGATCCTCCGAGGATTCTCTCCATCAGGCAAAGGGTCTGGCCTCTATGTGGTGGCTCACACCTGTAATCCCAGCACTTTGGGAGGCTGAAATGGGAGGATTGCTTGAGGCCAGGAGGTCGAGGCTGCAGTGAGCCATGATCGTGCCACTGCACTCCAGCCTGGGCAACAGAGCAAGATCCTGTCTCCAAAAAAAAAAAAAAAGAGGGGGGGGTGTCCTAGGCTATTGTGAGACCAGGAGGCACTCTGGGATGGGAGTCCCTGGTTGTGAGTTCCTGCTGGGCCACACCCTATCCTGGTCCCCTGGTCCCCAGGACCAACAGGTCCTGCCTATTGGGTAGAAGTCAGGGCCAGGGAACAGGGTGAAGCTGATGACTAGAGGTCAATATGAAGCCAAGAGTTAGGGGTCAGTCCATGGGCAGGGTTAGGGATCAGGCTGCGGCCAGAATTTGGCACATGCTTGTAACCAGTAAATGGAGTTACTTTCTGTGTAAATCAAACTGTCTCACTCAATTACTCTCAAACCCATAGGCACCACCAGTCTGAAATTAATAGGCCCCTAGAGTGGGGGTCAGCCTCCCCTCATTTTCAGCTGTGGACTCTGCCCAGACCTAGCTCTTGGGAGCTGGACTTGTCCTGTGTTCTGTGGTCAACATTCTCCTTAAGTGTTCCTGGGTGTGTGTGCTTGCTTGGTATTCGGCCATCCCTTGGCTTACCTCCACCTCTCGGAGAATCCATGGGATCCTCTTTAACACAATTTTTTTTTTTTTTTTTTTTTTTTGAGACAGGGTCTTGCTCTGTCGCCCAGGCTGGAGTGCAATGGCACGATCTTGGCTCACTGCAACCTCTGCCTCCCAGGTTCAAGCAATTCTCCTGCCTCAGCCTCCTGAGTAGCTGGGATTACAGGCATCTGCCACTATACCCAGCTAATTTTTATATTTTCAGTAGAGACAAGGATTTAACCATGTTGGCCAGGCTGGTCCCAAACTTCTGACTTCAAGTGATCCACCTGCCTCAGCCTCCCAAAGTGCTGGGATTACAGGCTTGAACCACTGCACCCAGCCCAGAGTCTTTTTTTTCCTGGTAGTTCTAGGTTGTTTCTTCTCCTAGAAGAATAATAGGTATAATAGCCTTGGTCCAGAAAATCCATTTATTCATTCAACAAAGTGGTTCCCCAGTGCTTAGCACAGAGTCTGGCATGAAGAAATGCTCGGTAAGTGCTGAAGAATAAAAATAACATACAAATAGGGCTGCCAACTCCTCCCTCAAGGCCTTGATCCAGTGGTATGCTGGTTCAGCTATGGAAGAAGGAAAAATCCTGATTTGTAGTGCTTGCCAATTTCTGTGGTGTAAATACTCCCAGCCATGACTGATTTCAAGCTACCAATGTGATGTCATTGAATGCAGAATTGGGAAGAAATAGAAAGAATCGCTTGTGGAACCCAGGTCAGCACCCCACTCCATTACCCTGAGCTGGGCTCCTGCCCCTGGCTCCCAAGACCCTTCCCCTCCCCTCTCTGTGCTTTCCCTTTTCTCTGCATCAGCCAGCTGCTGTATGTGTGCTCACAGCCAGCCCCCATCCTTCTGATTCTGATTCCTGAGCATCCAACTGTGTACCTCCAATGGTACAGAGGATAGCAAGAGTGTCTGGAAATCTCCATGGTGCTGGCCGTGCAGGAGAATCCTGGACATATGAGTGTGTGGGAGTCCAGGTGTCTGTCTACGGTGGGGCTGGTTTGTGTGAACTGTATGAGCAAGGTTGTGAGCGTGTGTGTATGGGCATGCCAGAGCCCAGCTCTGTGTCTGCCTGTGTTCTATAGCAAAACTTTCTGATCGGACCACTGGTGACAGAGAGGGAATTTACTGGCCCTGTGTAGCCTCTCCCTTTGTTTAGGGGAGCAACCAGGCCCACCAATGGGAACATAGTGTCAGTGGGCTGCAGACTGTCTGAGAGACACAGGTGAGCAACACTTCTCAAAGTTTAGTGTGTACCCGAATCACCTTGGAATTTTGTTAAACTAGGCAGGGCGCGGTGGCTGAGGCCTCTAATCCCAGCACTTTGGGAGGCCAAGGCAGGTAGATCACTTGAGGCCAGAGTTCGAGACCAGCCTGGCCAACATGGTGAGACACTGTCTCTACTAAAAATACAAAAATTAGCTGGGCGTGGTGGTACATGCCTGTACTCCCAGCTACTTGGGAGGCTGAGGCAGGATAATCACTTGAATCTGGGAGGTGGTGATTATAGTGAGCTGAGAACTGAGATCATGCCACTGTACTCCAGCCTGGGGGACAGAGTGAGACTCTGTCTCAAAAATAAATAAATAAAAATAAAATATGGGTTCTGATTCAGCAGGTCTGGGATGGGGCCTGAGGTTCTGCATTTCTAACAAGCTGCCAGGTGATACCAATGTTGCTGGTCTTAGCCCACACTTTGAGTAACAAAGCTGTTAATGGTTTGGAGAATTCTGCCTGTAGTCTGGCCCCAGAACTTCATAGACAGGATTGAGCCTCACCTGTCTTAGAAAATAAATATTCTTCCTCAGCTCCCTTCAGCTTTAGCTTCCTCCAGCTACTGCCCTCAGATGTATTCCTGATCTCAGCCAAGCTTCTCAGAAGTTCTAGCTCAATAAGATTGCGTCACTGCACTCCAGCCTGGGCAACACAGTGAGACTCCAACTTAAGAAGTTCTAGCCGGGCTCAGTGGTTTGCACTTGAAATCCTAGCACTTTGGGGCAGGATAACTTGAGGGAGGCAGATCACTTGAAGTCAGGAGTTCGAGACCAGTCTGACCAACATGGTGAAACCCCGCCTCTACTAAAATACAAAAATTAGTCAGGCATGGTGGCAGGCACCTGTAATCCTAGCTACTTGGGAGGCTGAGGCGGGAGAATTGCTTGAACCCAGGAGACGGAGGTTGCAGTGAGCCAAAATCGCACCACTGAACTCCAGCCTAGGCAACAGAGCAAGACTCCATCCAAAAAAAAAAAAAAAAAAAAAAGAATACATTCTAGCTCATGTGACCTCTTGCTCACTCCTCACCTCGGCTTACCTGCCCTACTAAAACAGGTGTTTCCAGTCTCATCTGAAGACCTCTTACAGGGATCTAGCTTCACCCCTCTCTTTGTACAATCTTCATGAGACCATGGGGGCATCTCAGTCTCCTTGGCTAGTCCATGTTCCTCTGTTTAGCCTTAAAGTATAGGTTCTTCTCGAGACAGAGTGACACCCTATCTGTCTCAAGGAGAACTTACACTTTAAAAAAAGAAGAAGAAGAAGAAGGCCAGGTGCAGCGGCTCACACCTGTAATCCTAGCACTTCAGGAGGCCGAGGCAGGCGATCACCTGAGGTCAGGAATTCAAGACCAGCCTGGCCAACATGGTGAAACCCTGTCTCTACTAAAAATACTAAAATTAGCTGGGCATGGAGGCACATGCTTGTAATCCCAGCTACTCAGGAGACTGAGGCAAGAAAATGGCTCAAACCTGGGAGGTGGAGGTTGCAGTGAGCCAAGATCACAACACTGCACTCCAGCCTGGACAACAGAGTGAGACTCTGTCTCAAAAAACAGAAAAAACAAATTGAGTCATGCCCGTACCCCACCCTATCACCTCAGACCTTTCAAAATTTGCTTTTGCTGTTCATATAAAACCAAATCTGAACCAGGGTGCACACGGGCCTGCCTGCAGGGTGAGCTCAGCCCAGCCCCCCATCCAGACTTCCATGCCCCCTTCCCCCCGCCACATTATCCAGCTTTGACCTTCCCAGAACTCAGCATCACTTGTCATTTCAAAAGTAGTTGCCTGATTATCTCCTCCATCAGACTGTTGGTTTCCAATGCAGAGACATTGTCTCTCTGGGTCTCTGATATCTCTCAGTACCTGGCACAGAGTAGACACCAGAAGACATTTAGGAAGATCCTGATTCTAAGAAAGCAAAGCCATTTTTGAGACAAGCTGGGAACTCTGGGACTTTAGATGAGATTTAAGGAATTACTGTTAATTTCATTAGATGTGAGAATGGCCTCTCAATGTTGTTTAAAACGTCTTTATCTGTTGGAGAGCTGTATTAAAGAGTTCATAGGTGAAACAACATGATGGCTGGGATTTGCTTCAAAGGACTCCAGCCAAAAGTAAACAAATAAAATAAATAAGCATTCAGTGAGGGAACAAAGGGACAAATAAATCCCACTCTGCTTGTCTGTTCCTGTTGACAGCTACAGGGCCTGCAAGGATGCTGGCTGTCCCGGAGATGGGCCTGCAGGGTCTGTACATCGGTAAGAACCCCCACCACTCTGCCCTGACCACCACCCACTCACCCCAGCAGGTGCTGAGACCCACCTACAGGCTGTCCAATGTGCCTCTCCGGCAGAGCTTCCCGACAGCCTTTCTGTGAGTGTGTGTGTGTGTGTGTGCATGTGTGCAGGGCAGGTCTGTGTTTACTGGACCTGCTGTGTGTGCAGAGAGGGTCTATGAGTACAGGTCTGTGTATGTGAATATGTATGAGTATGTGTGCACACAGGACTGGCTTATTCACAGGACCCCTATGTGTATATGAGTGTGGGCTGAAAGCGTGTGTGTGTGTCAGGAGGGTCTGTACACACAGAAGTGTATGCATGGGCCTGTGTTTTGTTCAGGCTGGCTGTGTGCACAGGACCCTGTGTGAGTGTCCTCAGTGAATGTGTGTCTCTACGGGTAGGTCTCTGTGCACAGGACCTGTGTACGGGAGTATAGTCTGCAGGTGGGCACACATGCAGAGATTTCTGCATACGCATGGAGGGTCTGTGTGCACAGGAGTGTTTGCATGTTCATGTGTTTTGTTCAGGCTGTGTGCACAGGACCCCGTGTGATTGCCTGGGTGTGTGTCTCTGTGGGCAGGTCTCTGTGTACAGGAACTGTGTACAGGAGTATAGTCTGCAGGTGGGCACGCATGCAGAGATTTCTGCGTGTGCACACACATCTGCCCCATAGCCTGGTCTGGGAGCAGGCTGTGGGTTCTCTGCAGGGGAGGGTGGCCGGAGGCAGGAGGGACACTCCTCAGGAAGTCCATTCACAAAGACCTGGTGGGCTGGGCCCTTCCTTCCTGCCTCCCTTCCCAAGCTTGAGCCACAGCAATTTGGCCTCTCAGGCTGCAGATGGTGGCAGGGCTGGAGCCTGCCCTGGCTGCCTGAGGAGAGGGAGCCCTTGGAATATGGTCACTTTGTCCCTGCCCCTCCAGCAACTCTACAGACTCTGGCCCTGTCCAGGCGCTTCCCAAGTCCCCCTCATGCCTGGCCCTTCACCTATGTTCCCAGGTTACCCCCAAGGCCAGGGAGAGCAGAGACCTGCCTGGCGGTACATGGTAGGACTGTGGCTGTGAGAGCACAGGCCCTGCCCAGCCCAACCTAAGGTGGGCTAAGCCTGCCAGATCCCACACTCTCTCCCTAGCCAGCATCCCTGGTTCATCCATGGATTTCAAGGCAGCCCCAGTACCTTTCACATGCCCATTAGTAATGCCCAGTGTGGTGGTGGCAGCAACTGATCCACACCTGTGGGTGTCCAGCCGGGCAGGTCCTCCTGCCCCATGAGCTGCCTGATCCTTGGAACTAGGCCTGGGGCTGCCCCCCAGGGTTACTCCATTCCCTCCCACCAAAGGTCCAGCTCAGTCCCAGGCCTGCAAGAGGGTCTCGGTGGAGCCTCCTGCCCCCAAATGCTGGCTCAGGGTGTGTGTATGCGTGTGTGGTGGGGTGTGGGAGTCAGATTACTAATGTTATGAGCGAGGGAGGAGGTGCTGCCTCTCCTGGATCCTCCCCAAGCAGCCAGCTGGGCCTGTCTGTGGCTCTTGTGGGCATGGGAGCTGGGGAGTTCCCACAAGTCCTGATTAGAACACGTGGCCCAACTTTAGGGTGGAGAGGGGCAACCCCACCTCCTGGCCAGCTAGGTCTGTAGCCCCACCTTTGGAAGGAGGAGCGTTTCTCTCCCCTCCACACCCACCCCAGGAGCTCACCCCCCCATCTCCCCTGCCCTTCCATCTCTGGACCGAGTCTCCCTGCCACACAATGCTTCTGTCTCTCTCCCCTCCTGCACTTTGTGTCTGAGGGGCCCTAGCGGGGAGACAGTGAGTCCCCAGGGGAAGCATGTATCACCCGCTAGGGAAAGGTTGCCTTTTATAGCAGACCCTCAGCCCCGGCCCCTACATCACACATGTCCTTCCTACACCCCCCAGTCCTCCTCCCCAGCAGAGAGCCCTTTGCCTTAGCCCAGCAAGGACTAATAGAGAACCTCTGGGTGCCTGGCTTGGGGCCCCGCTGCCATCCCTACCCTGCTTGTGCCAGGATGACCTGCCCTCTCTTCTCTACAGGCGCTAGCCCGGAGCGGTCCCCAGTGCCCAGCCCGCCCGGCTCCCCAAGGACCCAGGAAAGCTGTGGCATTGCCCCCCTCACACCCTCGCAGTCTCCAGTAAGCCCGGAGCAGGGATCAGGTGGTGGGTGGCGTGGGTGGTATGGACGGGGTTGTGCCTGGCAAAATCATGGCAGGGCCTGGGCTGAGAAGGAGGAGGGCATGGGGGCACCACCATGCGTCCTGTCCCCATACACTCCAGTCATGTGCCCCCCAGAAGGACTGGCCTTGGGTGGCCCTGGACTGTAAGGGTATCAATTCTACTGAGAAGGCGAGCCCCATGTAACTAACTCCCAACCCTCCCTGCACAGGAGGCACACGTGGCCATTGAAACTGGCCTGGCTGAGGCAAGTGTTCCTCCAAGCATGTGGCTCTTCTAGGTCCCCAGAGCACTGGGCCTCCTGCTGACCACAGCCCACTTTAATCCAAGTCATATCTAGGGGAGAGGAGATGTGTTACTAAAAAAACAATAGTCTGGAAACTATTAGTTTGGGCTGGCCACAGTGGCTCACTCCTGTAATTCCAGCATTTTGGGAGGCCTAGGTGGACAGATTGCTTTGAGCTCAGGAGTTTGAGAACAGCCTGGACAACATAGCGAAACCCCACCTCTACAAAAAATACAAAAATTAGCTGGGCGTGGTGGCACGCATCTGTAATCCCAGCTACTCAGGAGTCTGAGGGTAGAGAATCGCTTGAACCTGGGAAGCAGAGGTTGCGGTGAGCCAAGATCACACCACTGCACTCCAGCCTGGGTGTCAGAGTGAGGCCTTGTCAAAAAAAAGAAAAAGAAAAAAAGGAGGCTGGGCATGGTGGCTCACGCCTGTAATCCCAGCACTTTTGGAGGCCAAGGCAGGTGGATCACAAGGTCAGGAGACTGAGACTATCCTGGCTAACACAGTGAAACCCTGTCTCTAAAAAAATAAATAAATAAAATACAAATAATAAAAGGAAACCAGTAGCTTGAAGTATCCAGGACACAACCTTCCCACCCCCAAGCTCCCTGGGTCACCCCACCTGGATGACCTTGCCCTGGTGATCCAGCTTAGGGACTTCCTTATTCTTAGGGAACCCAGGCCGGGCATAGGAAAAGGCACACACTTCTCTGGGGGCATGCATGTGGCCTGTCCTCTCTGCCACAGAATCAGACAGTCTGGTTTGTGTCACTTTGCCCACAAAGAACAAGAGGGTAAAATATACACTGGTCCAGTGCTGTAAAGCTAACCTGGAGGAGCAAAATTGCTCTCAGCTGGGCCCAGGCTGGTGGCTGCCTATGAAGATGGTGTGGGGTGGGGGGGGGCTCAGGCGGTCCAGGCAGAGGGTAGGCAAAGACTGGAAACAGGAAAGCAGGAGCTTGAGCTGAACCCTTCCTGGGGCTACCTGAGAAGCATGTCCAAGGCTCAGCCTGGAGCCTGGGAGGGCAGGGGATCCCGGGCAGGTGGGTAGGTGGGGTAGGCCAGGGCCAGGGCCGGTCTGGATCACAGTCAGTGGAGGGGAGTGTCTCCCCTGTGCAGAGGAAGTGTTGGGGGTGAGGGTGGGGGTGTCCCTGCTGGCTGCTTGCTAATTCTAGGTCTTGCACTTGCAGAAGCCCGAGGCCCGAGCCCCCCAGCAGGCCTCCTTCTCCGTGGTGGTGGCCATTGACTTTGGCACCACGTCTAGTGGCTATGCTTTCAGCTTTGCCAGTGACCCTGAGGCCATCCACATGATGAGGTGAGGGCAGCTGGGCTGGGAGAGTGAGGTGGGGAGCGTGGGGAGTTCCTCATACCCTGGGATAATCTTGGTCACAAAAGTACTGTCACCGAGACATGGGGTCTCCTCAGAGGCCCTGCCACCCATAGTCTGGGGCTTCTCACTGGGCAAAAGTTTGCAGGATGGGTCCCAGGCCTGGGTCCCCAGCCTCAGCTGGAGCAGCTCCCAGCCCTCTGAAGGAAAAATCAGACTTTGTTTTTAATTTTTAATTTTTTTTAGATATAATAAACATACAATAAAATATGCAAATCCTTTTTCTTTTCTTCTTTTCTTTTCTTTTCTTTTTGGGATGGAATCTCGCTCTGTTCAGGCTGGAGTGCAGTGGCACGATCTCAGCTCACTGCAATCTCTGCCTCCCGGGTTCAAGCGATTCTCCTGCCTCAGCCTCCTGAGTAACTGGGACCACAGGCATGTGCCACCACACCTGACTAATTTTTGTATTTTTAGTAGAGACGTGGTTTCACTGTGTCAGCCAGGCTGGTCTCGAACTCCTGACCTCAGGTGATCCGCCCCCCTCAGCCTTCCAGAGTGCTAGGATTATAGGCATGAGTCACCATGCCTGGCCTTTTTAATTTTCTTTCTTTCTGACTTTTTTATTTGAGACAGGGTCTCCCTCTGTCACGAAGGCTGAAGTGCAGTGGTATGATCATAGCTCACTGCAGCCTTAAACTCCTGGGCTCAAGCAATCCTCCCACCTCAGCCTCCTGGCTAATTAAAAAAAAAAAAAATCTTTTTTGGAGAGACAGGGTTTCACTATATTGCCAGGGGTGGTCTTAAACTCCTGGCCTCAAGTGATCCTCCCACCTTGGTCTCCCAAAATGCTGGGATTACAGGTGTGAGCCACCATGCCCAGCCCACAAATCTTTTTCTGAGCTTGTACCCAAACACACACATGTACAAACACATATGTGTTTTTTAAGTAAAAGTGAGATATACAACTTCCTTTGTTTTAAACCTTCAACACTATTTTGTAGATATTTAATGTCAGTACATACAAAGCTACCACTTCCTTTGAATGGTTGCCTAGTATTTTCATAGTACAGATGTGTCATAATTTATCCATTCCCCTATTGACAGTTTTAGAGTTTTTTTTCTCCACTCATTTTTCACTATTACAAGAAGTACAGCAGTGATATCCTTCTTTGAAAACTTGTGCTGCAATCTCTATGGGGTAGATTCCTAGTGGTAATTCCTAGGTCCAACATCTCAAATAAAAAACAAGAAAATGAAGGTTCCAAGGGATGAGTTGACGAGTCACACAGTTGTTATGAAAGACATGTTTCAAAATTCTATTCAGATGTTGTTGGGTTTTGGGTGAACACTCTCCTCTGGACCTCAAGACCCCAGTCACCTGGATGTGTCCTAGAGTGTCGGCAGGCAGTAGGTGAAGCTATAGGAGACCTCAAAGCTCTCAACCCAGACTGGGATGGGAGGTAAGAGGGGCTTCCCCAGGCCTGGAGGCTGGCTGGAAGGGTGAATGGAGAGACAGACAGGTAACTGCTCCCAAAATACACAGGACTTGAGCCTCGTGAGATTGGGCTGTCCTTCCTCCTGCATCATAGGAAGCCACAAAGGCTCTGAGCACTTAACAGTGCTATAGGAACTGCAGGGCATCCCAGATGTCTCGCTCATCAACACACACAGCTGAGGCCATGCTGGGGCTAAGGCCACATGCGGGGACACTGTCTGTGTCCTGTTGAGGTGACGGTCACAGGAAACAGCTGGGGGACATCCCGGCCTCCTCCCAAGCCCTGTCTTCCCACCAGCCACCAAGCCCCTAACATCTCTAGATGTTTCCCTAACACCTAGAATCCCCATCTTCTTCTCTTGGGCCACCGATCCTGCCCAAGTTCAGCCCCGACCTTCTCTCACCTGGATGGCGGCAGCATCCTCCTCCCTGGTTTCCTTTCTCCATCCTCCCTTCCCTCCATTCTGTTGCTCCACGGGGGCCAGTGACCTTTCTTTCTAAAGGCAAATGTGGTCATACCTCTTTGCTACTTAAAATCCACTAAGACAGAGCTCCTAATGGCATTCTGTGCTCTTCATGATCTGACCTTAGCATTCTTGTATTTTCTCCTGCTGCATATCCAGCCGACCCATAGCTAGTTCTCCCTGCTCTTGAACACCTGTAAGTTTTTGCGCATGCTGTTCCCTCTGCCTGGATTCCCACCCAGGAAGGGAGGGTTGCACTGACGGCCCTGTGCCCCGCAGGAAATGGGAGGGCGGAGACCCGGGCGTGGCCCACCAGAAGACCCCGACCTGCCTGCTGCTGACCCCAGAGGGCGCCTTCCACAGCTTTGGCTACACCGCCCGCGATTACTACCATGACCTGGATCCCGAGGAGGCCCGGGACTGGCTCTACTTCGAGAAGTTCAAGATGAAGATCCACAGCGCCACAGTGAGTCACAGGGCTCCAGACAGGGAGGCGGGGCCTGCATGGGAAAGCTAACTAGAGGGTGGGACAAAACCTAAAGGTTTGGTCCGGGACCGGCCCGAGGGAGTCCTGGCTGAGAGGGGGCGGGGCTAAAGGGAGACTTCAGACCCCAGTGTGGGAGGGGCTCAGAGGTGAGACCGCTGGAGGCGGGGCTCATAGTGAAACGGGTTGCGGGAGCGGTGGGGCTAAGGAGAGGCGCTGGGGCAGAGCTAATGTCAGATTGGGGCACGAGTGGGACGGTGCTAAAGAGGAGGGGAAGCTTCAGGAAATGGGGTGATTTTAATAATGAAGTCGTCAGGAAATGAGCGCAGAGCTGAGGCCTCCTCCAGAGCCGCCCTGTGTCCCTGCCAGGATCTCACCTTGAAGACCCAGCTAGAGGCAGTAAATGGAAAGAAGATGCCTGCCCTGGAGGTGTTCGCCCATGCCCTGCGCTTCTTCAGGGAGCACGCCCTTCAGGTATGCTGCCGTCCCACTACTGCTCACTGCGACGGGGACCCCCAAGCCCTTCTACTCCCATCCTTTCCCCTCATCCGAACACTCCCGCCCCGCCCCCGACATTGGATGCGTAGCCACCGCCAGAGGTCAGAGGTCATCTTTTTGACCATAGTTCCCTCTCTTTTTGTGCAGTAGAGCCTGCACCAAGCCGTACTGATGGGAGGGGGGCCGATTCTTCCAACTCAGCTGGGAAGTCTTTCCTATAGTTTGATTAGTTCCTCCAGCTCCACAGAGGGCTGAAGACCACCCTCCCTCCAAGCCAGCTCTTCCTCTCACTGCCTGCTTCTGCACCAGGAGCTGAGGGAGCAGAGCCCATCGCTGCCAGAAAAGGACACTGTGCGCTGGGTGTTGACGGTGCCTGCCATCTGGAAACAGCCGGCCAAGCAGTTCATGCGGGAAGCTGCCTACCTGGTGAGGACATGCAGGCAGGCAGAGAACACTGCTCAGCAAGGCCCAGGCCTGTCCCCACACTTGTATGCACCCACTACCCTTGGGACCACAGAGTCATTGTGAAAAAACTTCAGCCTGCTCCTGCTGGGAGTTTGTAAGGTTGCTGCCACCCGGAGAGGGAGTGAGCCTGTGGGAACGGGACAGAGGGACAAGAGGCACAGCCCAGGCTATTGTAGACAGTGCCTTAAGTCAGGTGTCCTAGAAGCAGAGCACAAGATGGAGAGCCTTATACGTGAGGTCTATTGAAGAACAGTTCTCAGGAGAAAGGGGAGGGAGGGAAGCGGGACAAGAAAAGGGCTGTGAAGGATGTGGTCTTGGCTGGAGTCTAGCCTCAGGTTTAACCTCAGCTAGAACACATGGGGAGCTGCAGAGGGAGAACTGTAGCACAGAACTGGGGCCGGCTTCTTGCACATCCACATTGGTCTGTCATTGGTTCTGGGGGCATGGGAGGGAAACCTCTCCAAGTGAGGCCATTCCCATCAGCTGAGGGCAGTTGTCCAGAGGAGGTGGCAGCTGTGAGCCAATAGCAGCCAACACTCACAGTGGCAGGCAGGGCACCTAGAACATTTATTTCAGTTGGCATCACTATTTTCAGGGACATCCCCACCACTGCCCCACCTTTGTTGGTCCTTGAGCAGGGGAAATAGGACTATGAAAGTATAAAGGGAGGAGATTCTGGCCAATACATGCAAGTCTTCCTACCACCGAGATGCTCAAAGGTCTACAGCAAGATGTTGGAGGGGCTCCAGTGCAGACAGAGAGAGGGCACAGCCTCAAGACTCATTGCTTGAAGGGATCTCAAGCCTGCCTGTGGACCCCCTGGAGGAACTCCCAATCCTCCCACACCTATGGGACAGGCATGACCTGGGGCCAGGTCTGTAGATGCCTACACTTTTCACTGGGAGGAGCTAACCCTGAGCACAGTGGACACCCCTGTGCAAGGATCAGGATGGAAGCAAGGCTGTCCCCAACCAGAACAAACACCTTCTCCCCCAGCGATCCCGTGCCTGTTTCGCCACGTTGCTTCCTCCCACGCCGTTCCCTGGCTGCTCAGGAAGGTCTGGCCCTGGGTAGAAAGTCTTCATTCACACCCTTATCCCTCTCCCCTATCTGGTCAGAATCTGGGGAACCTTACAAAACCGTAAAGTACTTCCCACAAGGACCCCCTGCCCTGATGCAGGAAATAACTTCAGATCTCAAGTGTTTTTCTCCACCCAACTGGCCTGTCTTGGTGCCTGGAATTTCAGCTTCCTTCCTGCTGTATCAGATTCCCTGGGAACAAAGTTCTCCTCAGAGTGAGGTGGCCTATGGCTACTGTCTGACACCAGCCTACTAGAGAAAGAGGGTTCATTGTGCTAAAGGGGCTCCCCACCATCTCCTTTGAGCCACCACACCCCCTACACTGTGCTACAGTCTCTGCCACCACCCCCAACCAGCGCTCAGCTGGCCACCTGCACCTGTGAAGGGGAATCTTGCTGCAGCCCCACTATCTTGGGAAGCTTGAAGAGGAAGGGGCAGACCCCAGGGGTTCTAGGTCTGCATTCTGTCTAGAGTCTTCTCCTGCTGGGCAACTTCTTGGTGTCTTTGGCCAGGACCATTCCCTCCCCAGCCTAGTCACAGCGTGACTATGAGGCAGCTCCAAATTTGTGCAGCACAGAGGGGCCCCAGAGGCCTAAATGGGTGGGGTGTGATGGAGGAGGAGATGGGAGCCCCACAGGCCCCCAGTTCCCCACCTCAGGGTGCCATCTTAGGTGTGACAGCCCACAATGCCGCCTGATCCTGTCCACCACCCATCCCCAGGCTGGACTAGTGTCCCGAGAGAATGCAGAGCAGCTACTCATCGCCCTGGAGCCCGAGGCCGCCTCAGTATACTGCCGAAAGCTGCGCCTGCACCAGCTCCTGGACCTGAGCAGCCGGGCCCCAGGTGGTGGACGCCTGGGTGAGCGCCGCTCCATCGACTCCAGCTTCCGGCAAGGTGAGCTGCCCCCAGGAGCACCACCCACCTTTGGAGGGTCACAGGGCCACTGAGTCCAGAAGCTTAGCCACGTCTAGGATGAAGGGGAGGAGTCCATGCCTGGTGGAGCCGGTCTGAGGGAGGAAGGTACAGCCCTGTCCAAGGGGAACTTCGTCTCAGGGTGGGCCATGCCCCACCTGGGGGAGCCCAATCTCAGGATGGAGATGTCACCTTGCCCTAGGGAAGCAAAGTCTGAGGAGGGCAGGACTCCACCCAGCCCTGAGAGTAAGGGTGGGGGGAGATACAGCCTACACCTGGAGGAAATTGCTCAAGTACTGACAAACCAGGAAGTCAGCCCACTGCATCAGCTGTCCCCATCACCCCCTTCATCTTCCCTGACACACATCAACCCTAAGCTCCTGTTGCCAGGACCCAGCACCCAGGCCAAGGACAGCTATGGTCATCCTCCCAAATGCCACCTCTGAGGGCAGGGAGAAGCCCTAAGTCCTGAGTCCTCTCTTAGATTCCATAGACCTACCCTGCCTCTGCTCCTCCAAACCCCTCTAACCCTGATTTTGCCATGACCCGAGACCTCCTGGGTTAAAGGAAGGCCCTGTGTCCATAAATACTTTCCCCCAGCTGTTGATACAGGGTGGGACTTCAGGTTCAGGACTGCCCTCTCCCAGTCAGGTACAGGTTGGAGTTTCAGGAACACTGGCTGCTCCCAGTGCCCTTGGAGTGTCTGGGCAGGATGGGAGTTAAACGCCATAGCTGGACCACCTCCTTCCAATCTCACTCCTTGCTGTCTCCTGATCCCCAGCTCGGGAGCAGCTGCGAAGGTCCCGCCACAGCCGCACGTTCCTGGTGGAGTCGGGTGTAGGAGAGCTGTGGGCAGAGATGCAAGCAGGTAGGGGAAGAGGGGCACGGGGAGTTATCCTTGGCACCATATACTGATGGGGGGAAGGGCATGTTTGCAAAGCCCGTCTCTTCCTCCATCCGCTGTACCTAACCTGGCCATCCCCTCACAGTCACCCACATCCTCATCCCATTCACAGCATCGCCCCTAACTCCTACTCCTCCAGCGGATTCTCCGCGGACGCTTGGGTAGAGTTGCAGAGCCTCTGGAACCATTTCTCCCCCACACCCGGCACCCATATGTGGTGGTCTGAGGTTCAAGCTCCTGAAGTCCCTCACATCCCTCCTCTGACCCTGCAGACAGTCCTTGGGACCCCAGGGCAGGGCTGGAGGCTGGGCGAGGCTGGAGGGGGAGCAGGGCTGAGGGTGCGAGGCCGCCCACGAGTGTGTGCCCGCAGGAGACCGCTACGTGGTGGCCGACTGCGGTGGAGGCACCGTGGACCTGACGGTGCACCAGCTGGAGCAGCCCCATGGCACCCTCAAAGAGCTCTACAAGGCATCTGGTGAGTAGCCAGGCGGCACCCTGTTACCCAGCGAGGCCCCGGCCGTGGCCCCGCCACCGCCCCCTGGCGGCCGGGTGAGCGCTGACGCCCCTTCCGCACCCTGCTCCACCCTAGGGGGCCCTTATGGTGCGGTGGGTGTGGACCTGGCCTTCGAGCAGCTGCTGTGCCGCATCTTCGGCGAGGACTTCATCGCCACCTTCAAAAGGCAACGACCGGCCGCCTGGGTGGATCTGACCATCGCCTTCGAGGCTCGCAAGCGCACGGCTGGCCCGCACCGTGCCGGGGCGCTCAACATCTCGCTGCCCTTCTCCTTCATTGACTTCTACCGCAAGCAGCGGGGCCACAACGTGGAGACCGCTCTGCGCAGGAGCAGGTGGGTACCGGGCCCGCGGTCTCAGGCAGGGTTTGCAGACCCAGGAATGCCTGTGCAAGGGAGGGTCCCGGTCTCCAAGGAACGGTAGGGGTCTGCCTGATTCATCCTACATATACACCAAGCCAGCAGGGTGTCGATGTGGGGGTGGGGGGCAGGGAGAAGCGAGTGAGTGCTCCAGCCCGGCAGGCTCCACCCACGGAATCCGCAGAGAGAGAATCATGGCAGGGAGGCGGCAACGCCTGTCTCCTCCCAGTCTTCTCTACACCCCGACCCCGGGTCCTGCCGGCCAATGCTCCTTGGCTTCTCTGCACCAAAGAAAGGAAAGGCCCCTCCAAGGACCTGGTGTCTGGAACTGGAGCAGGCTGGCAACCAAATCCTCCGAGTGAGTGGGGTGGAGATAAGGGCTAACATCCAGCAGGTCCAGTCTCCAGACACCACGTGCAGTCTGTGCCCAAGCATTTTTGCCTAGAGGCAGGGGTAGGGAATAAGGACCACGGACCCCAAACTGGGGCAAGCAGCTGGGCATTGATCGATGAGTCTGTGCCCCTTTTACCACCAACAGCGTGAACTTTGTGAAGTGGTCCTCACAGGGTATGCTCCGAATGTCTTGTGAAGCCATGAACGAGCTCTTTCAGCCCACCGTCAGCGGGATCATCCAGCACATAGGTGAGCACCTGAGCTCAATGCTCCACCCACCCCTACATACACACACACAGGCGGAAAAATTCCCCCTCAGCGCCTAGAAACCGCCACACATCCATACACTGGGCTGAGACCTAGAATCATCTAGAACACCTGGGGGATGAAGTGTAGTGGTGATTAAGAGCTAGGGGGTTGACATGAAGTCTTGCCAAGTTAGAAAGCCTCTGGTGCTTCAGTTTCCTCATTTATAAAATGGGGTGATCGTATTGGGTTCTCAAAACATTATAACAGGGATAAAATGAGCTGAAGTATCTAGAGTGAGCACAACGTCTTGCACACAATGTCTAGGTGCTTAATACTTGTAAATGCATATCCTTATCTCTCGTCCTCCATGTCGTGGTGGGAGAGAAGTGGGGTGCTTGAGTGTTGGGGAGGCGGAGCCCTCGAGGACTCCCGGGAGCTCTCAAAGAAAGTGCTCAAATGGCGCTACTTTCCAGTTGCCAGGAAGGTACAGGCTAAGGAGGGGAGATGCCGGTGGCTGCCTAGTGGTGGCCTCAGCAGCTCCCTCTCTCCCCTCCCCTTCTCCTCCGTCCCCGTCCCGTCCCGCAGAGGTTCTGCTAGCGCGGCCAGAGGTGCAGGGTGTGAAGCTGCTATTCCTGGTGGGCGGCTTCGCCGAGTCGGCGGTGCTGCAGCACGCGGTGCAGGCGGCGCTCGGCGCCCGCGGCCTGCGTGTCGTGGTCCCGCACGACGTGGGCCTCACCATCCTCAAAGGCGCCGTGCTGTTCGGGCAGGCGCCGGGCGTGGTGCGGGTCCGCCGCTCGCCGCTCACCTACGGCGTGGGTGTGCTCAACCGCTTTGTGCCTGGGCGCCACCCGCCCGAAAAGCTGCTGGTTCGCGACGGCCGCCGCTGGTGCACCGACGTCTTCGAACGCTTCGTGGCCGCCGAGCAGTCGGTGGCCCTGGGCGAGGAGGTGCGGCGCAGCTACTGCCCGGCGCGTCCGGGCCAGCGGCGCGTGCTCATCAACCTGTACTGCTGCGCGGCCGAGGATGCGCGCTTCATCACCGACCCCGGCGTGCGCAAGTGCGGCGCGCTCAGCCTGGAGCTTGAGCCAGCCGACGGCGGCCAAGACACTACCGGCGCGCCTCCGGGCCGCCGCGAGATCCGCGCCGCCATGCAGTTTGGCGACACCGAAATTAAGGTCATCGCCGTCGACGTCAGCACCAATCGCTCCGTGCGCGCCTCCATCGACTTTCTTTCCAACTGAGGGCACGCCGGCGCGGTGCCAGAGCCCTCGGCCCGGCCCCGCCCTCTTTCGGTCCAGGGCCCCGCGGAGCAGGGTGGGGCGGGGCGGGGAAAATGATGGTTCTGGTGTCTACGCCTCTTCCCCCCCCCCCCGCCCGGGGAGATGAGGTCATGGGTGGGTGGTTGGGGACACACCCAGAGACTGGCTTTGGGATTAGGCCCTGATCAGCTGACCACAAGGCTTAAGGAACCCGCCAGGGACTGAATGGGTAAGGGTGACTGAGAAGAAGTTTGCCAGACGGAGCGCGCAGCCCGGCAAGGGGCATGTGACCCCGAAGGAAGAACGCAACAAGATGGAGTCCTGGCCTGAACTTGGCGGAGTTGGGGGTGGGGATGGGATGTGAGTAGGGGTAGGCTGAGCAAGGCAGGCGAAAGGAGGAGGCGCAGGAGGAAGGAGGTTGTGCAGGGCCTGGACAAGCTGTGCGTGGCTGCAGCTTACTCACTGATGGACTCAGCCCGAACCAGGGGCCAGGCAGAGGAACCCTGTGTCATAGGAAAATGCCTGGAAGTGGACTCCGGAGGGACAGGTGTGGTAGCACATTCCTGGGGGTGGAGCTGACCACCTAAGTATGACTGTTAACTGTAGACAGGGCAGTAGGTCACTAATGGGGAGGTGGGAACATTGTTATGGTGGAGGCAATTATGAGGGATGTGGGGGTAGCATTTCCTTCAAGACAAAACACCCATCTGGGAAGATCCCAAGGGCAGCTTATGAAATACCCCACTTGCACCCCACCCCAGCCATGGAAGGACAGCTTGAGGGTGGATGGGGAGGCCAGAGGGAGAATGAGGGGTGGTCCCAGCTCTGCTATTGACTCAGTGTGCCTTTAGGACATTCTCTGACCACCCATGGGCCTCAGTTTTCCAAAGTGTGAAACGTTAGGCCCTTCCCTCCGACTGTGACATGCAACAGCCTCACCTGCCTGAGAGCCCTAAGGTGACAATAAAACATTTATGCTCAAGGGGAAGCCACCGCCTGCTGATATGGCGTGGAGACCCTAATAGTGGGAAGTGTAGGGATCGGGGTGCTAGAGAGACAAGGAAAGCTTTCAGCTGTGCACCCTATGCATGGTCAGTTCCCTAACTGACCAGAAGGGAGCGCTGCTGTCTCCCCATCAAGCCTCCCAAACAACACTTCGAGACCTCTCTAGCCTGCGCAGGAGGTCCCTCCTCATTCAAACTAATTGTCTTGGCAGCCAGCTGCTGGCCTAAAATGCCACCACCTGTGCATACTTCTTGTGGGACTAGGTGCCATAATACCACGCGGTGCCCCTACCTCCTGAAAGAGTGAGTCTACCCAAGTCCTTCCTTGGTCCATCTGCCAAAGGAGTAGGCATTACCCCAACCCCAGAGAACAAAAGTCCACCTGGCCTCCGGTTTCCACTGGAAATTTTATTTCTTTAGGGTTCTATCCCAACCAGTCGCTTAAAAACCAAGTAACACAAACCTGAGGGGTGGGAGCCGGGGATTACACCTCCCTCCTATTCATATGGACAGCAGTGGGGATGAGGGAGGGGCAGGAGAGGTGGCTGAAGCGAGGCAGCAGCAGCAGTAATGGGGCCATGACGTCACAGAGCCAGCTCCATCCTCTCCCAGACCCTGGCTGGAGCCCCTATGGCTTGGGTTGGGGAGTGGGAAACCCACCCCAGGCCCTCCCTCTCCCTTCCTCAGACAGCCTCCTTTCGGGCTCAACCCATTTCTTCAGGCAGGAGACTGAGGCACACGGAGAGGAGGAAGTGGGAGAGGAGGACGCAGGAGAGGCAGGGTGGTGGCACAAATGAAGGCAGAGGTGAGAAGTGTAGGCAAGGCCACTCCACCCCCACACCCACCCCAGAGAGGGGTGAGGAAGCCACACCATCACGCAGCATGTCGGGGGGGGGGGGGGACAAGGCGGGGTTTAAGGCTGAGGGGCCCGGGGCTGGTGGGGCCTCAGGCCTCAGTCAAAGCCGTGCCAGTCACTGTGCTCTGAGTCGTATTCCAGCTCAGCGCCCACGCACTTGACACCGTCCAGCAGCATGGGCGTGCCGTGGTGTCGGTCTGCAAGGCAGGGGTGTAAGTTAGTGCCATGCTGGCCCAGGGCCCCACCCACGCGGCCCACTAAGGGGACCCCTCCCCTTCCCTCAGGGATCAGCTTGGGGATGTTGAGAACCCCTGGGCAGGTATCCCTTTTTCAGCCCTGGTTCCCTGAGGAGAACAGAAACCCTTGCAGTCCAGCTTGTGGGTCCCTCCTCCAACCAGGAGCCTCAAGCTCTCACCCATGACGCGGGCCTGCACCATCACGCGCACACAGGTGCCCGTGCCACCTTCGCAGGCTAGCAGTATCTCCTCTTTGAGGACGCCCTCTTTATGTGCCGAGTACTCGCATTTGACACTATAACCTGCCCAGGGACAAGGGCAAGTGGTCAGCACCTCCTCAGCCTCCCGATTCTGCCCCTGGCACTCACTGGCCCCTACCCACCACTAAGACATGCTGAGCTTCCCCAAGAAAGGGGCAGGATGGCCCTTCTGGAGCCCAGAGACCCACCCCCTAGGAGGAGTACACAAGTCTCAAAAACTTCCCATTTTTCAGTGAGCTGGAAATGCCTCCAACCTGTGGGCCACCCCAATGTGGCTCCAAGAGTGAATGAAGTAGGGTCCAATTCAGGCTCCCAAAAGGAAGGCAGAGAGAGGGGGCGATGAGGAGAGGGGGTGATGAGGAATGATGGGGGCAGGGACGGGGTAGGATTTGAACAGATCAGATGGCAAGAGGTAAAGGCCAGAGGGGTCTCAATCCATTGAAGGGCAAGGTCATGAGGAGGCTGGTGACGGGGACATGAAACCGAAGCTGGAGCTCCACGAAACTGACACCCTAGCCTCTGCCAGACTGGGAGTAGGAGGTGGGGCAGGGCCTGAAGTGAGCCTCATAGGAGCAGCAGCCTGAAACCCAAGGTCCGGGACTGGTGGGTGCTCGGACTTAGCCACAAGATGTGTATAGCTCCAGCAGGTTTTTCTCGAGGGTTCGGGAGGCAGACACGAGGGCTGGAGACTAAACGAATTCCTCAGCGGCCCTCTTCTTGGTTACTGCCCCACAGAGGTAACCGTCACGCCATGGGCAGACACGGGCAAGAACAAGCTCATGGACTTCTGTTCAGGGACAGTGAGCAAGGCCTGGAGCATGGGACCTGCCATGCTGCCACATTGCAAGCTCACAAAGAGGTGCCATGTCCTCGACTTCCTGAGCTGCCTGTCCACCCTAGTTGGGGGTAAGGGAGCACCCCACATTCTCACTCCCACTCCCATCCAGGCCCTGCTGGAGGAGGGGATGCACCTTCCGGGACAGGCACGATGCTGAGGAGCTTGAGGTGCAGGCCGGGGATAGGTGCCTCGTGGATGTCCTTGCTCAGCCTGTGCACGGGGGGCAGAGTGAAGGTAATCTCATACCTGTGCAGGATCTTCAGGAAGCCAACCTACAGCAGGAGAGGCAAAGGAGGGAGGCACCTTCACTTCCTGCTTCCCCCAGCCCCACCCAGTTGTGCCACCTATGATCCCATGGGCCCCTGCACCTGCTTCCCCAGAGAGCACAGGAAACCCAACTCCCTCTATCAGTCCAGCTGATTGACACCCCAGCCCAGGGGCCCCAGCCCTTTCACAGACCCCTTCCCTTGAGGGTCCCATTTCTACAGCTTGGCCAGTAAAATCCTCAGCCATCTGTCTCATGGGCCCTAAAGTCCTCAGTGGCCCATTTCATAAATGAGAAAATGGAAGCCACTGAATGGCCAAAGGCCACATAGTATGGCTAGGGTAAAGTCCTCCCTAGACTTCTTGGCCACTCCTGCCATGCATGGCACACTGCCCACAAGGAGAGGTTCAAAGTCCCACAGATCATCCACCTGTCCCCATCACTGCCAGTAGCCCAGGGTCAGGGATGCTGGTCCTCCAGTCACTCATAGGATGACACCAGGCAACAGACAGCGTGAGATGAGGGATGGGATCAAATTAGAGACACAACAGTAGACCAGCTGTGTCAGCCCAGAGCTGGCCCACAGGCCTGGCACCAGCCATTGAACTGGGGCTCCTGGCTGCCCTGCTGGCCCTGGACTGTGGATGCCCGCCTGCTCACTCATAGGCTGACTGTGCCCAATGGCCAATACTCGCAACCCAAACAATTTCTGTTCATTCACAGTGCTTGGTGACAGCCACCCTCTAGGACAAATGCCATTATTGGAAACACCAGTAGTATGAAGGGTCACAAGCCAGGGTGGTTGCTGAGCAGGGTGGTTGCTGAGCAGGGTGGCTAGCAGGGGTGCCAGGCCAGCAGGCACAGGGTACATGCTGTACCCTCAGCTCACATGGGCACACAGACTCCTGCTCACAGTTACTGGGGCTGGGCAACCCTATCCCTGGGGGCCAACTGGGACTGGCTGCAGAGTTTTAGCCATTCATTGGTACCAGGTTGATATTTCTGCATGACAAACCTCAATCCATGTGCCCCGCATCACGCTCTGCTGGTGGAGGGCACACCCCTCAAGAAGGCTTTCTGGCTGTACCTGCCAACTGTGATCCTGTGACCCAGGGGTACTACTTGTAGAATTTTCCAGGGGAGGCCAGGCGCAGTGGCTCATGCCTGTAAATCCCAGCACTTTGGAAGGCCAAGGCGGCCGGATCACCTGAGGTCGGGAGTTCAAGACCAGCCTGACCAACATGGAGAAACTCTGTCTCTACTAAAAATACAAAATTAGCCGGATATGGTGTTGCATGCCTGTAATCCCAGCTACTCGGGAAGCTAAGGCAGGAACATCACTTGAACCCAGGAGGCGGAGGTTGCAGTGAGCTGAGATCGCGCAATTGCACACTCTAGCCTGGGCAACGAGAGCAAAACTCCGTCTCAAAAAAAAAGAGAATTTTCCAGGGGAAACAGAGATGTGGAGTAAATAAAATAAAAAAAAAACTCTTCACTGCCCTATTTATAACAATGAAAACAAAAACAGCCGTAACACCCAGGAACAGGGAGCCAGCTAAGTCAATGATGACACATATCATGGAGTAGTAGGCAGTTGTAAAATCTTGTGGAAAATTATTTACTAACACAGGTAGGAGACAGTTCACAACAGAAGCAAGCAAAAACCATGTGGACACTGTGATGCTAGCTTTTGTTTTTGGAAACAAAGCCTTTTAAAATAAGCTGGATCCGTCACCATAGTGTTTTCAGAAAAAATAAGTAAATAAATAAAATTTTTAAAAGCTGGAATAGGCCAGGCATGGTGGCTCACACCTGTAATCCCAGTACTTTGGGAGGCCAAGGCGAGTGGATCACGAGGTCAAGAGATTGAGACCATGCTGGCCAACATGGCAAAACCCCATCTCTACTAAACATACAAAAAATTAGCTGGGCGTGGTGGCATGTGGCATGTGCCTGTAATCCCAGCTACTTGGGAGGCTGAGGCAGGAGAATCACTGGAACCCAGGAGTCAGAGGTTGCAGTGAGCTGAGATCGTGCCACTGTATTCCAGCCTGGCAACAAAGCAAAAATCTTTAAAAAAAAAAAAAAAAAAAAAAAAAAGCTGGAATAACACACATCAGAATATTAACCATGGTTATTTTGGGATAAAATGAGTGTGGGTACTTTTAAATTTCTTCATATTTTCTCTGTCTTCCAAATTTTCTCATGTCTATTAAGACATGAGTGGATTTTGCAATGAGGGGACAGAGCTATTTTTAAAATTGTTGGTTTGTTCTGTTTATTCTCTTGGGGAAGCTGTCAGCTGTAGGACTAAGAGTGGGAACTTCAGAGTTGGACACTAATGGAAATAAACCTGGACCCCCCAAACCATTTTTTTTTTTGGAATGGAGTCTCTTTCTGTTGCCCAGGCTGGAGTACAGTGGCACAATCTCAGCTCACTGCAGTCTCAGCCTCCTGGGTTCAAGCAATTCTCCTGCCTCATCCTCCCAAGTAGCTGGGACTACAGGTGTGTGCCACCACGCCCAGCTAATTTCTGCATTTTTAGTAGCGATGGTGTTTCTACATGTTGGCCAGGCTAAACCTGGGCTCCTTTTTAGCAGCACAGCAGACCCTTCCTCTGAGCCATCTCCATGGGCCAGACCTCCCCCGACCCAAAAGCTTTCCTGTTCAACTCTGGACCCTGATTTATTGACTGACCAAAAGACCTCAGTCCCCATTTTCCCGAATCCAGCTCCACCGAGCAGAAAATGGGGTAATAATACTACTTCAGAGAGCCTAATTCAGCCAGAGATTTGGCAAAGAAGGATTAAAAAAAAGTTGCCCAGTCACCAACATGGTAGGCTCTGGGGTCTCTGCAGGCTTCTTTCTTGCATAGAAGTGCTTACCCAGAGCGCTTGCTAATTCCTAATCGCCAGGTGTGACTTGTGCCAACAATAGTAGCCCTTTTAATATCTTTAAAAAAAAAAAAAGTTGCCCTTATTATTGCCATCATTAGCTTCAACCTGTATCACATACATATATTCTTCCATTCTCACGCCAACTCTAGGGGATGTGATTGTCTCCACTCAAGAGAAGAGAAATTCCGGTGACCTTCCCCAAGGTCACAGAGCCAGAATGGCTGGCCTAGATCTGAACTTGGGCCAGCGGCACCGTAGCCGAGACACTGCCTTCCATTGCTATTGCCTGGGTGAGGCTGTTGACAGCAATGGCTCTGCTCATCTTGATCTGGATGACATTCTAAATGCTCTCATCTCATTGGAATCTCACTGCCTCCCATTTGACGAGTGGGGAAACCAAGGCACAGGGAAAGACACAGACATGCCTATAAGCCCAGCTGAGAGGAATGGGGACAGGCAGGCCCAGAAGCCAGGCAGGGCCAGGGAAGGGAGAAGCTGATGATGGGGAAGGTGTGTATGTACCTTGACCAGAAAGCTGCTGTCGCTCTCCTGGGTGACCATGACCACTGAGTCATGCAGCTTCTCATCAAAGTGAACGTGGCTGTGGGAGCCTTCTGCATCATGGCCTGCCGCAAAGCGGATACTCCGGACTCTGGGCTTGTTGCCTAGGAAGAGTGGGAGAAGGCCCTGAGCGCTGCTGCTTTCCCTGTCCCCAGGAAACTCCTCCAACTCATCCCCTCCTCGCCCCCAAGACTGCCCTTGACATCATCCAGCTCCCACTGGCTGGGTGCTTTTCAGGGCTAGGTGGACACTGGGATCATGAGGCTTGAGGCCGCCACCCTGCTCCGACCTGCCCAGTCCTCCCACAAAAATGCATCCCCCGAGTGGGTGTGGGGGAGACTCAGGAACTGACTAATAGGACCCCTGCTTGGAAAGGATCGGGCTGGTGCCAGAGACAGGAAGGGACAGGCTTCCAGACTCCCACCAAGCCAGGGCAGTGTGGGGCTCAGCCCAGTCCTCTGGACACCCTGCCTAGTACTCTCCTTCATAGTGCCAAGCTCCCCATCCCTGGGGCCTACCCCCGAGCTGTGTCAGTGCATGAGGCCCCTGCCTGCCCCTCCTGATGACCCCAACCTGAAGGGGCAGGGACAGGAATAGGCTCTAGGGGACCTGCCTAGGGATGGCAGAAACAAAGGGGATCAAAAACACTCAGCCCACCTAGGCAAGGCTGTGGCTGCCGCTAACCCTCACCAGTCACTGGCAAGCAAGAAGAGAGAACCCAGGGAAGCTTCCAGACCCACCCCAACACTCCCTTCCTTCCTCTGCCAAGCCCACCATCAAGGCCCTCAGCTGTCTCTGACCTGGGTTTGGTTCTCCAAGGGCAGAGGGATGGGACAGGCAGGGTAGCTGGGAGTTGGGCTGAAGGCCTGGACCGGATGAACACACAGGCTGGGGAGGCCAACAGCATGGCTCTAGTCCTCTCTGACCCCTGGCCCCTAGGCCCTCCCACCAAGAGCCCTGCCCAGGGTCTTTAGTGGGAGGGCCTAGTCCAGCTTTGAGCCAGGCTCTTGGATACTCAGAGGCCCAGGAGTCCAGCATGGCACATCCACAATCCTGCTGAGCCCCCCGAACCCTCAAATCTCACCAGATCCCCCGGCCTAAAATCCTCCCTTCTCCCTTCTGGACTCTGAACGAAACCCAAGTTCCCTTCCATAGCCTGTGGTGGCCCTCCCATATCACCAGTCTCAGTGCTCATCACAGGCCCCTTGGCTCCCCCAACCCCCACAGTGGGATGGCAGGGACATGAGCACACACCTCCACAGACCAGCCTAAGGAGTCAGCAGGGCTCCTCGGGGGTCCCTGCTAGGGCTTGCATGAGTCCCAGGACCTGGCACAAACACTGGCATGTTCCCAGTCACATTCAGACACCCACACACACACATTCACACATGCACATACACACAGAGGTGGCGCAGACCCTACCTGCAGCAATGGCTCATGCAAGCCCCACCAGGCCAAGAAGCCACTTACCCTTGTTGGCTGCAGCCATGGACGCCCTCCCTGCCACGTAGCTCCTGCCAGACACCACCACTCACACTCAGCAGCCTCCCATGCTCCAGGGACACCAGTAGAAGCCTGAAGGATAGGGAGTGGGCAGGGCAGGAGTTAGGACCCTCCATGGACCCATGGCTCAGGGAGAGCAAAAGGGCTCCCTTTAGGAAGGACTCAAATCCCTGCTGCTCTCAGCAGCCTAAGTGGGGCCTACACTCTCTAGCATGGGGGCTTCTGCCCACCCTCCACCACTGCCCATATTCATCGAGAGCCCGCACCCTTCCCTGATACCCCATTGACTCAGGGTCCTGCCAGCATGTGCTGAGTTGCAGTTTCTAGGTACCAAAGCAACAGCACAGGACTCCTATCCCCAGCATCCCCGGAGGCTGGCAGGAGGGGCCGCCTGGAAAGGAGCACTTTATTGGTACTTTCTAGGGGCCACTTCTGGTGCTGCTGACCCCAAAGGCTGGGCCTAGAGCCACATTATTCAGGTCACATGAGCAATGCAGCTGGGTGCAGGTCAGAGGCAACAGTGTGCTTGGTGGTGGGCAAGAACAGGGGACCACATAAAATAAATGTGTCCTTAGTGCTTTCCCTCCTGGTGATCAGTCAGGGCCATATGCAAAACAGATGTCTGTGGAGGGAGTGTGCCCCCATCTGAACCGGCCTTCAGACCCTGCCCTGAGCCTCAGGCCTGCCTCTGGCTCAGCTCCCTAAGAGCAGCCTCAGCACAGGGGCAGTGAGAGGCACCCCAGGAAGCCTCCGATGGGCCGAGCTGGGACCATCTGAGCATCAGAAAGAATAATGTGTGCAACTGATGGAAACAGATGGAACACATAAAAGCAGTGCATTCACAGAGATTATTAAAAAAGAAGAGAGAAAGCAAAACAAACAAACCCAAGCCCTCAAAAGCCCTCATTTGTCACCACTGACGGTAGCAGTGCCCTCTTTACTCTGAAAGCCAGGGATTAAAGAAAGAATTCAGCCTGTCTCTTGGCCTTTCTTGTAACCAAATGGTTCTGATGGTTGACGGAAAGCTCTTCTTTCAGGAAGAATTCTTGCTAATAAATAACAAAGAAATGACCAAATGCTAAGTCATTCTGCAACCCTTAAAGGAACAAATACTGGAGGCAACAAGAGTCAGTGGATGCTAAGCCAGAGGGGAAGGTTGACAGGAAGCAGATACGGGTTCCCAATGTCACTGACAGAGGACCTAGTGTTGTGTGTGTGTGTGTGTGTGTGTGTTTTGAGACAGAGTTTCCCTCCTGTCACCCAGGCTGGAGTGCAATGTCACAATCTCGGCTCACTGCAACATTCACCTCCTGGGTTCAAGTGATTCTTCTGCCTCAGTCTCCCAAGTAGCTGGGACTACAGGCTCGTACCACCACACCTGGCTAGTTTTTGTATTTTTAGTAGAGACAGGGTTTCACCGTTGGCCAGGTTGGTCTTGAACTCCTGACCTCAAGTGATCCCCCAACCTCGGCCTCCCAAAGTGCTGGGATGACAGGTGTGAGCCATCACGCCAGGCCAAAGACCTGCTGTTTAAGGGGAATAGCACAAGTGTGCAATGGAGGGGTGTGACTTCTCCCAGTCACACACTGGTCTATCTCTCTGCTCTCTGCAGGACAGCCTGTCAGACTGAGGCCTCCTGAAGTGAGGCAGCCCAAAGTCAAGCATCACTGACAAGGGATTCCTGCCAAAAAGGTTTAACCTGGATCTAAACCAGCCTTTAGCTTCAACTTCTCATTTGCCAAAAACACAGAGGACGGTGGAACAAATTTAATGACTCCATGAGAAAGCAATGAGACAAGCCCAGAAGGCAGGACATTCTACAGGATGACTGACCTGTTTCTTTTTTTCAAACGGCAAGAAGAAAAATAAAACAAGGGAGACTGTTCTAGATAAAGAAGTGGCAAACTACAGCTGATTATGCAGCTGATGGTTGGGTTGCTGCCTGGTTGTTTTTTTTTTTTTTTCTTTTTCTTTTAGAGAGAAGATCTCACTCTGTCACCCAGGCTGGAGTGCAGTATGTGATCACAGCTCACTGCAGCCTTGATCTCCCGGACTCAAGCAATCCTCCCACCCCAGCCTCTCATGTAGCTGAGACCACAGGCATGCGCCACCATGCCCGGCTAATTTTTGTAGAGACAGGGTTGCTCAGGCTGGTCTCAAAATTCCAGAGCTTAAGCGATCCACCCACCTCAGCCCCACAAAGTGCTGAGATTACAAGCGTGAGCCTCCGGGCCTGGCAAATGAAGTTTTTTGCAAATAAAGGTTTACTAATAGAACACTACACTTCATTCGCTTACAGGTTGTCTGTTTTTGCACTAAAACAAGCTACTTCCGAGTAGTTATGATAAAGACCATGTGGCCTGCAAAGTCTAAACCATTTATTATCTGACCCTTCAAAGCAAGTTTGCCAACCCCTGTTCTAGATCAACACACACTTAACAGACCAAAAAAGGATAATCTTCAGGTCAACTGACCTGTTTTATTCACCACATCAGCTGTGAGAAGAGAAAGAAAGGAGAGAGTGTTTCAAACTAGCTATCAAAGAAGACATTTGTGGGGGCTGGGCACAGTGGCTCACACCTATAATCATAGCACTTTGGCAGGCTGAGGTGAGTGGATCACCTGGGGTCAGGAGTTCAGGACCAGCCTGGCCAACATGGCGTAACCCTGTCTCTACTAAAAATACAAAAATTAGCCAGGCATGGTGGCATATGCCTATAATCCCAGCTACTCAGGAGGCTAAGACAGAAGAATCACTTGAACCCCGGAGGCAGAGGTTGCAGTGAGCCAAGATCCCGCCATTGCACTCCAGCCTGGGTGACAGAGTGAGATTCTGTCTCAAAAAAAAAAAAAAAAAAAAAAGACATTTGGGGGATCTGGAAAATGTGAATGGCCTGGATATGAGGTGACACTAAGAAATGAGTTGATTTTGTTAGGTGAGATCATGGAACTGTACTAGTTAAGAAGTATGTCCTTATTTTTTCAGGGAAACACACTTGAAGAATTTAGAGTGACCCAAGAGTGACACTGGCTCGTCAGTCCAGGGAAGGAAGAGAAACTACAAGGCAGCCTCATAGTCTGGGGCTGGGCCTGTGGAGGGCATAATCTCAAGGTCCCTCTGGTGCCAAGCTGCCCTGGGAGCAGATGTGGCCTCACCTCACTCCCCATTTCTCAATGTGGGCAAAGTCCACTAAGCCTTGCCTCCTGGTACTACCAGGAGCCCCCTTTGGCCACTGGACCAGGCCAGCAGCCCCCTCTTGGAGGTGAGCTTCCAGGCCCCAGCCTGGGGTGCAGAAACGGGAGCTACACCCATTCACCTCTGGCCAGGGCCGCTGTGGGGTCGGTTGCCTCAGCCCTGGAATGCTCAGCTTGTCCTCAGGGAACTTGGTCTTGGAGAGCAGCCTGCCCTAACCGCCCCAACTCCAACTGCTCCCAAAGCTGTGAACTCAAGAGCATATGACAAATGGCCAAGTACAAGGGTGTCAGGCCCTCCTCCTACCTTGCAGAGGATGTTCCAGCCACACCTCTGCAGCCAGGAGGCAGTGACAGCCCAATGTCCACAGGGTCCCCCATCTCCCAGGATACTTCCTGGAGGCTCAGGTGAAACTGCACCAGTAGCTGGTAAGGAAAAGCTGCAGGCCCTTTTCACAAAGCACTCTGACCTGGTCCGTACAGGACACTCTCCATCTTGCCCTCAACCTACAGCCTGACCCCCGCCTGCCTTTGCCGAGGCCATCCCTTCAGCCAGGAACAATCCCATCCTTCCCAGCCACACCCTGGACAAGGTCTCAGCTCCAACATTTCTTTGGTTTTTTGAGATGGAGTCTCACTCTGTCACCAGGCTGGAGTGCAGTGGCACGCTCTCTGCTCACTGCAACCTCCGCCTCCCGGGTTTAAGCAATTCTCCAGCCTCAACCTTCCAAGTACTGGGATTACAGGCATGCGCCACCACGCCCAGCTAATTTTATATTTTTAGTAGAGATGGGGTTTCACTGTGTTGTTCGGGCTGGTCTCCAACTCCTGACTTCAGGTGATCCACCTGCCTCGGCCTCCCAGAGTGCTGGGATTACAGGTGTGAGCCGCCATGCCCGGCCCCCAACATTTCTTCTTTAAGGACGAACACCCTGCAAATCCCAGGACAGGACTACAGCTCTTTACGGAATCCCCTTTCGCACGTCTGGGATCATTTGATAGATCCTCTTCCCAACCTTACAAGGGTAGTGACTGTGTTTTTGTCAAACCCTGTGTCCCCAGCACTCAATGCAGCACCAGACAGGGAGCAGCTGTGTTCAGTTTATATTTGTCGAATGAATGACCACATCTCATTTGCTTGGAGGGCCTGGCCAAGGCCCGTACTTGGGCACTAAGTGATATGGTCAGAGCCAGCGACTCTGCCCTGGGGGCTCTCAGGAAGCAGAACTCCCTACCCCACTCTCTTAGCCTACCCCTGCCCTGGGGGGCACATCCCTCTCCCCTGTCCCCACTGTGTGGCCGCCCACTGGCATTCCTTGGGCCTTGCTGCAGTCAGGGTTACCTGTCCATGCCCACTGAGGGCAGGACCCACGTCTCATGCAGTGCCCAGTACTCAGTAAAGGGCAAACACTCAAGGCCTGTAACCCGGAAGCAAGTGACCTCAGGAGCCCAAAGGAAACGGAAAACCAAACCTCCTTTCTCAACCGAGAGCTGCTGGTCACTGTCCCCTGGTAGCTAGACTCTTGTCCACATATAATTCCTCATCAGAAGCAGGCAGAGGGCACTGGGCCTCCCCTGCTGTAGTGTGCCCACAGAGAAAAGCTAGGCCACCATGCAACCCCAGGCCCGGCCCTGCCTCCAGCCTCCACCTGTGCCAATGAAGGCCTCACCGTGGCTCAAACGACATGGCCCCTAGAGGCAGCAGTCCTGGTTCAAATTCAGAATCTGCCCTTGCTGGCTGCACGGGTGAGTTCTTTCACTTCTCTGTCCCTGTTTCCTAATGCGTAACACAGGAATAAGCAGTGGCCTCTTCCTCCCAGGGTTTTGTGCAACTGTGTCTGAAGCTCTGTGACAATGCACCCCCCACCTCTGCAAAGAGCAAACCCCCAAAGGCCTGCTTTCTAAAGCAAAAGCAATTTCAGCAGCACTGTCAGAGAGGCACGTCAGGCCAATCCTGGAGGAGGCAGGAATGACCCTAGAGTGGGCCCCAGGGACGTCAGCCTTCTTGGTAAACAGCTCAAGGGTTGAGGGGGCCTCCCTCCTCCGGCCTCCCCCTTCTCCCACTCCCACAGCAGCCAGGTCCCTAGGGAGGGTCAGAGAACAGATGCTGGGAGTGCCCAGTACCCCTAATCAGAGGGGCTCACAAGAAAGATGTTCAGAATGTACATCCTGGGAAACTGGGAAATGACCAGGGAGGAACATGGTGCCCCTAGCCTCAGCAACAACAACAAAAAATTATATCCTCAAAAATTATACCCTCCCCGCTGAGGTGGGCTGTCATCAAGTCAGGGGTGGGAACCTGGACTGTCACAAGATGCGAAGGGCTGGAAAGCTGGGACGAGAGAGAGCCTTGGGGGCTTCTTTGGCTCACAGTTACTAGGGAAACTGGGGGAATATTCCCTCTAGGGACAGAGAGCTGCCAGCTCAGGCCCCTTGTTAGTTTTAGAGAGAGAGTCTGCTTCGAGGCCACCCTACCCAGAGACACGGCAAGTGAACAGACAGATGGATGATTATATAGGAGCCCTCAGCCCCTGCCCCACAGGGCACTCCTACTGCTCCAGGCTGCCCCATGCTGAGACCCAAGGCTCCAGGCTGGACGGGGGGCCAAAGATAGTGTGTCCATGGCAAAGTGAAGCTCCCAAACCTGCCACCCTCTTGCCCCCCAACCCAAAGATCCCTCTCCCCAGAGGTGTCCCCATACCCCAAGGTGTCACATGGCCAGCCCCAGCTTGTCCTATGCCCTGAGGCTGGGAGCATGCTCCCAACCTCTAAGGCCTCATTTCTCATTCCTTCTTCAATCCTCATTCTCAATGTGGTTTGAGGTCTTTGTCTCTGAGCCAGGAACTTCACATTTCACTCTCCCTACCTCTTCCTCTCCTGCACCAGTCTGGGGCTCAGTCCTGGCTCAAGCACTCAGACCAGCAGAAGCACTGTGTAGCTTCCTATTAAAGCTCACGCCTGTGAAAAGAACACCCATTGAGGGCTTGAGATGGGGCCACACTAACCTGATGATTCTCAGGACTGGACACAGCAGGGGCCACACATACTCAGAACAAAGCCTGGAAAGGTAAGGCTGGAGGTCAGAGGTTGTGGCAGCTTCACATCAACTCAGCCTTCAAGTGACTTCATTTCCTTCTCCCTCCACCAAGCCAAAGGTGCAAGGATAAATATGGGTGTTCTCTCTCCCACTAACAGTGAGGTGCTGGCGGTGGGGGTGGAGGAATATGGAGAAGGGACCCCCACCACTCACACCTTCCTGCCTCCCCAACAAGTGCTGCCCTCAGCATTCTCCCTCATGCCCTCAGCTAGTGGGTGCTTAGCTTCCAGATCTCATGCCCCACCCGATGCCCAGCATTCTCCCCACCATGCCCTTATCTAGTAGGTGCTTAGCCTCCAGATCTCATTCCCCACCTAGGCCCTGCCCTGGGCCTGTGATCCAAAGGTCCCAAGAAGCAGAGGCCAGGCTGGATCCAGGGGGTCAGCCCAGGGGAGGATGGGAGCACACAGGATTATCTCCCAGGGACAGGGCTGCTGTCTCTTAGCTCAGGATGGATAGGATGGGGGGACATCCATCTACATTTACTCTCCACAGAAGACCAGAATGGGAGAGGGATAGGGGTGCTGTTCCGATTTTCTTCAGCTCCCTGGGGCAGAAAAATACCCTACCCCCATTTTCCAATGCCAAGATTCAAGAAGAAAGACAAGCGGAGACTTCCCTTTCTCAGTCCCTGCTTACTGATGGGAACACCGGTCCAGAACCTACATCCAGTCCCTCCTCCTTCGTGCTACCGGGAGGGCGGTGCAGGGCAAGGTCCCGAGGCCCCAGTGGCCCAGGTGTAGGACCCTTTATCCTATCCGGCAGCCATCCCCGTGGGTGTGGCACCCCCGCCCCACCCCATTCTTGTCATCTCAGGGGAAGGAGGTAAATGCAATAGGACATCCCCCAGCCAATCCATCCTGGGCTGCGAGGAGGCGGCTCTGTCCTTCGGAGATAATCCTGTATGCTCCCCACCCTCAGTCACCTCGGCTGACGCAGGAGTCTCCAGAGCCCGTACTCCCAAACATCACTGCCCTCCTTCCTGAGGGTGCCGAGGCTCGGAGGCTCAGAGATACTACTCGTCCAAGGTCATGCAGCGAGGCAGCTGCAATGATCAGGGTCGTGGGGAGGAGGGGGCGCTGACCCCATTACGCCCCCGCCCTCACTACGGCACTGGTGCCCCCAGACAATCGCTTCGCGGAAAACACCCCAGCTCAGCAGCTAAGGGTCACTGCGCCCCGGGAACCTGACATCACTCTAGCTCAGGTGCTGAGGAGTCCCAGGCTCGGCCCGGACAGCGGAGCCCCCACCCCAGCCCTTTCACAACTGCCGCTGGGGTCCCAGGCACTGACTGCTGAGGACAGGGCCAGGACCGGGAAGGGACCTCGGCGAGCGGGGAGGAACCGGCAGACAGGGAGCAGAGGGGTGGTCTCACCTGGCGGAGTGTGCCCCGGGGCCGGGGAGGGCAGGGACGACCGCTGCGGCGGCGTCGGCAGGGGCTCAAAGCCGAGCACGAGGAAGGGAGCCCGGCGCTGCCGCCGACCGCCAGTCGGCACGCCCTCACCTCCGCCTCCGCCCATTGGTTAATCCGGGGGTGGGGCGAGGGACGCTTCGGGCCAATGAGCGGGCTCCAAAGAACTGCCAACTAGCGAGGGCCGCCTACGTCACGTGTCGAGGGCGCGGAGGCTGAGCCCGGCGAGTCAGCGCCTACCCAGGGCTGGGCGAGTTCTCGCGAGGAAGGCGGGCAGACGGCCCCAGAGGGCCAGGGACCAGAACCCGGCACAGGGAGACAGAGGGAAGGCGGGCCACGGATAGGCCCCGCCCCGCCCCGCCCCGCCTTCCGCCTGGGGAATCGCGCCTCCAGCCTCCACCCTCGCTTGGGACGCACCTCCCCTGGGCCCTGCGCTCTCGGGAGGACTGTCGGGCGCGTCTCGGGGCTGGGTGGAGGTCCTGAAGGTGGCCTTTCTTCCGGGGCTTCCACGCCGGCTTCGGCCATCGATATGGGCCGTGCTAGTCCCTTGCAGGAACTGAGGAACCCTCCATCCTCCTATCTCGACCCAAGGGTTTGGACCTCTTCCCCTTCCATCCCATCCCCTGTCTCCGAGGAAGCGCCCCCGTGCAGGCCCGAGACGCTTCCCCCGAGACCGGCCCGGCCTGGATAACCATCAGAACAAAGAAGGCACGCGGGCTGGGGGCTGGGAGAGCCTGTGCCGCCCCCCCGGGGATGGCAGCCTCTGCTCCCGGTCTCCATGGAGGCGGTCACCATGGCAGCGAGATGCGCCTCGCTCTGCTCTGCGTGGTGGGATGTGGGCCCCTGCGTTGAGCGGGGGAGCAAGAGGCGTGGCCCTGCGGTCTGCGGGGGTTCTTGCCGGTGCTCTCAGCCCGCCGGTTCCCGAACACCTCACTTTTGCTTCGCGGGCGGGGACAGATTCCCCAAAGTACCCGCAGTACGCAGTCCGGAGTACGCAGCTCTTTCCTTCCAATGTAACTAGAGGAGAGACGGCCTTGGCTGCTGAAGACCAGCTTCCCTTCAGCAGTGCCAACCTGTGGCCCCTTACCTGTATGCTGATCTCCAGTCTGTACATTGTTGGCAAATTAATCTTTCCGAGCTATTGTTTTCATCGAGTCCCCCTCCCTCTCCAAAGCCCTCTGGGACTGTCTCCAATAGCGCTTCACAAACTTTAGCAGCATATTGAGTGATTCGTGTGCTCTCGCGTTTGAGAGACAGCACTCATATTGAGAGCTTTTCATATTCTGATCTCAGCCCACCCACTCCTGCCCACTCTACCCACTCCCACCCCACTACCTTTAGACCTTGTCTTGAAGGTCTAAAGCTGGCAGACGGTGGGACCCAAGTGGCCTGTAGATGTATTTTATTTAGCCCGCATGGGGCTTTTTAAAAGAAGTCCCCCCCCCTCGTCTTTCTGGAATCAGGAATCTGGTTTCCTGGCTTCTTTTGAAATATCAGATCTGCCGGGCACAGTGACTTATGCTTGTAATCCCAGCACTTTGGGAGGCTGAGGTGGGTGGATCACCTGAGGTCGGGAGTTCGAGACCAGCCTGACCAACATGGAGAGACCCGTCTCTACAAATTCTGGAAAAATACAAAATTAGCTGGGCGTAGTATCGTATGCCTGTAATCCCACCTATTTGGGAGGCTGAGGCAGGGGAATTGCTTGAACCTGGAAAGGGGAGGTTGCAGTGAGCCAAGATCGCACCATTGCACACTCCAGCCTGGGCAACAAGAGCGAAACTCCGTCTCAAAAAAAGAAAGAAATATCAGAAGATCTAACAACATACGCTCAGATTCCAGCCTGGCATTACAAGCTCCCGCCCCCCGCCCCTTTTTTTTTTGAGATGGAGTTTTGCTCTTGTTGCCCAGGCTGGAATGCAATGGTATGATCTCGGCTCACCACAACCTTCACCTCCCAGGTTCAAGCGATTCTCCTGCCTCAGCCTCCCGAGTAGCTGAGATTACAGGCATGCTCCACCACACCCGGCTAATTTTTTGTATTTTTAATACAGACGGGATTTCTCCATGTTGGTCAGGCTGGTCTCGAACTCCCGAACTCAGATGATCCACCCACCTTGGCCTCCCAAAGTGCTGGGATTGCAGGTGTGAGCCACCGCGCCGGGCACAAGTGTCTTTAAGAGCATACCAATTTACCATAGTCCCCACCAATCCCTATTTCTCACGGTTTATTACCTTCTGGGTCTATGCAGACATTTGTGATCCCCTCCCTGTCCTTATCCCACCTTCCAACCTGGAAGGCCCTTTCTACTCTCTTCTCATAGCCAAAATTCACACCCTCTTCAACCAGAATAAGGTTTGCCTTTTTTTTTTTTTTAATTAATTAATTTATTTATTTTTGAGACAGATCGCAGTGGCGCCATTTCTGCTCACTACAGACTCTGCCTCCCGGGTTCAACAGATTCTCCTGCCTCAGCCTCCTGAGTAGCTGGGATTACAGGCGCATGCTACCACATCCAGGGCTAATTTTTGTATTTTCAGTAGAGACGGGGTTTCACCATATTGGCCAGGTCCCAACTCCTGGCCTCAAGTGATCCTCCCAGGTTCCAAATCCTGGTCCCAAACTTCTGGCCTCAAGTGATCCGCCCTCCTCAGCTTCCCAAAGTGCTGGGATTACAGTCAAGAGTCACTGGGCCTGGCCCAGGCCTGCCTTCTTCAAGTCTTTCTAGCCTACTTCTCAAAACCATCTCTGGTGTGGGCTCACTTAAACACAAACTAGCTGCTAACTGCACGGCCCGGGGTTATTTCCGAATTGTCAACTCCTTTCAGCAAACATTTACTGAATGTATCTGATGAGTAAGTTATTGTGGGAGGCTCTGTGGAGTGGAAGACACTCACGGTTTGGTGTAGGAGGGACACCACACACAAAAAGCTGTGGTCTCCTGTCCTTGCCAAATGTTCCTCACAGTCCCAGGCACTGGGCATTCTGGCCCACTGGGTGGAGCTGAAATGCAGAGCTGCCCATGCCTGGGGATACTACATGCTCTCAGGGAAGGCCAAAGATGGTTCTAGAAAGCCTCCAAGAGAAAATGAGACTCTTCATGTCAGGAGACAGTCAGGGCAGAAGTTACATGGCTGCCCCATCACTGCCCAAATGTGTCTGTGTCATCACACAAGTGGGGCCCAGGCTCTGGGGCTTCCTGTGCAGAGGGCCTTACCAAAGCTAGATAGCTCTGCAAGGGAAGCAGGCCCCTACCAGACTCCCTGGAGATGGGGCAGGATGAGAAGGAATTAGGAGCAACTCCAGATTAGGAGAACAGATGGAGCACAGAGGAAACATCCGCTCACTATGAGAACCTGGTGAGATTTAAAAAAAAAAAAAAAAAAACACAACACTTGCTACAGCTCCAAACACATGGTATTCTGTACTCTGTTCGTTTTTTTATTTTTATTTTTTAGAGACAGGGTCTCATTATGTTGCCCAGGCTGGTCTCAAACTCTTGGTCTCAAGCGATCACCCCACCTCGGCCTCCTAATGTGCTGGGACCAGACCAGAGACACAAGCCACTGTACCTAGCCAGCTATTCTTTTTAATTAAAAATTAAACAACTGTAACTTCATTGGAAAACTGTTTGGCAGTACCTAATAAACATGATAAATGAAATGTGTAATTCCACTTTTTTTTTTTTTTTTTTTTGAGAGAGTCTCACTCTGTCACCCAGGTTGGAGTGCAGTGGTGCCATCCCAGCTCACTACAACCTCTGCATTCTGGACTCAAGCAATCCTCCCACCTCAGCCTCCCCAGGAGCTAGGACTACAGGCGCACAGCACCACACCCAGCTAATTTTTGTATTTTTTTTTTTGAGTTTTTTTTTTTTTGACATGCTGTCCAGCCTGATCTCGAACTCCTGTGCTCAAGCAATCCAACTGCCTCAGCCTTCCAAAGTGCTGGAACTATAGGCATGAGCCACGATGCCCAGCCAATACCACTTTTAATTATACACCCAAAGACATGTATACAGATATTCATGGCAGCACCATTTGTAATAGCCCCAAAGCAGAAACAGCCCATAAGGCACGGATCACGCCTGTAATGCCAGCACTTTGGGAAGCCAAGGCAGGTGGATCACCTGAGGTCAGGAGTTTAAAACCATCTTGGCCAATCTGGTGAAACCCCATTTCTACTAAAAATACAAAAAAATTGCTAGGCATGGTGGTGTGTGCCTGTAATCCCATTTACTTGGGAGGCTGAGGCAGGAGAATTGCTTGAACCCAGGAGTCAGAGGTTGCAGTGAGCCAAAATCACACCATTGCACTCCAGCCTGGGCAACAAGAGTGAAACTCAGTCTCAAAAAAAAAAGAAAAAAGGAAACAGTCCATAAATCTATCAACAATAGAATGGAATGAATAAATAAGACTGGGCATGGTGGCTCACGCTTGTAATCCCAGCACTTTAGGAGGCCTAGGCTGGTGGATCACCTTAGGTCAGGAGTTCAAGACCAGCCTGGCCAATATAGTGAAACCCCATCTCTACTAAAAATACAAAAATTTGCTGGGTGTGGCAGCGCGTACCTGTAATCCCAGCTACTCAGGAGACTGAAGCAGGAGAATCGCTTGAACTCGGGAGGTAGAGGTTGCAGTGAGCCAAGATCTTGCCACTGCACTCCAGCCTGGGCAGCCGAGCAAGACTGTAACTCAAAAAAAAGAGAGAGAGAGAGAATGAATAAATAAATTGTACTACAGTCAAACAATGACATATTATATATCAATGGCAAAGAATAGCCTACTCAATAAATGAAACATGGATGATTCTCACAGCCAATAATGAAGCTCACACAAAATTAATATATACTCTAGTTCACATCTTTTTTTTTTTTTTTTTTTTTACTGAGTTCAAGTAATTCTCCTGCCTCAGCCTCCCAAGTAGCTGGGACTACAGGTGCCCACCATCATGCCCGGCTAATTTTTTCTATTTTTAATAGAGATAGGGTTTCACCATGTTGGCCAGGCTGGTCTTGAACTCCTGACCTCAGGTGATCCACCCACCTTGGCCTCCCAAAGTGCTGGGATTACAGGCAAGAGCCCTGCACATGGCCAGTACACGTCTTTTGATGAACATATGTATGTGTTTGTTTCTCCTGAGCATACATCTAAGAATGGAACTGCTGGGGCATAGCTATAATGGCTTTATTATGTGTCATTTTAGCTAGAATGAACTACATTTCCCAAATTCCTCTTCATGTATGTTTCCAATTAGGGTGAGCCACAATAAAGAGATATTTTTTTGTGAGATTTGAAGAGTGGAAGAAAGGCAGCCACAATATTGAATGCTACATTTGCAAGCTAAGGGCAAAAGCTTTGTAGCCCATATACATTGTTGCTAACATGTTGGCTCACCTCATTGATATGGGGGTAGCAGCAAGGCCTACAACTGCCCCACCTTTTCCTAGACCTTCCTTCATGTCTCTGACTCCTGGGCCAGATGACAAAGGGTGCCAGAAGCTTCTGGAGCTCACCTATGTCATCAAGTTGGGAGGCAGTGAGAACTGACATCAGTCCCACTTTGTCCTCAAGGGTTCCAGCTTATGCTCATGGATTCTAGCTTCTCCCTTCTCTCTCCTACTTATTTATTTATTTATTTATTCATTCATTTACATTATTTATTTATTGAGAGGGGTCCTGCTATGTCACCCAGACTGGAATGCAGTGGTGCAATCACACAGCTCACTGCAGCCTCTACCTCTTGAATAGCTGGGCCTACAGGCACACACCACCACACAGCTAATTTTTTTTTAATTTTTTTTAATTTTTCTAAAATTTTTAAACACAGGGGTCTCACTGTGTTGCCCAGGCTGGTTTTGAATTCCTAGGTTCAAGCAATCCTCCCTCCTCAGCCTCCCAAAGTACTGGGATTACAGTCATGAATCACCACAGCCAGCCTTCTCTTCCACTTTATATCCATCTTCCCTTCCCAACTGCCTGACCCATGGACGTTCATCTCCAGCAACAGACATAAAAACAGCATCTCTATCAGAGACTGCTTAACCATCGCCCACAATTACCCAAAGCCAGATCCCTGTAGCAAATCCCTTCTGCTTCTCTGATTAAACCCTAACTGATATAAGAGCATAGGGATGTGTTGTTTTGTGCTGTGTGGTTTTGTTTTGTTTGAGACAGAGTCTCCCTCTGTCACTGGGGCTAGAGTGCAATGGTGCAATCTCGGCTGACTGCAAACTCCACCTCCCAGGTTGAAGCGATTCTCCTGCTTCAGCCTCCAGAGTAGCTGGAATTACAGGTGCCCACCATCATGCCCGGGTAATTTTTGTATTTTTTTTTTAGTAGAGACAGTGTTTTACCATGTTGGCCAGGTTGGTTTTAAACTCCTAACCTCAGGTGATCCATCCACCTCGGCCTCCCAAAGTGTTGGGATTACAGGTGTAAGCCACTGTGCCCAGCAATGGCATGTGTTTAATTTTAAAAGAAACTGGCAAGTTGTTTTCCAAAATGGTTGTACTTATTTACACTCCCATTAGCAGAGTATGGGAGTTCCTGTTGCTTCACATCATCATCAGCATAATAATTTGCAATTTTATAAAAAACACTACCCCATGCAAACCAAACAAAGCAGGGCAACGGACTACCAGTCTTCTGCCTTTCCTCTGAGCCATGCCCTTTAGAGGACAATTTCACAACAGCTAGCAAGATTACAAATCCACACACACACAAAAGAGGAAAAAAAAAACACAACAAACAAAGATTACAGATAGAAAAAGATTACAGATGCAAATATTCTTTGATCTAGCAACCCCAGTTCTAGGATTTATTATTCAGATATACTTCCACATGATACTAAATTATGAATCCATGAGGTTATTTATTGTTGCATTCTTGTAATAACGAAAGATTGGAAGTAACTCAAATGTCCATAAATAAATTTGGTACAGACAATCTAATCTTATATGGTTCTAAAAAAAAAAAAAAAAAAAAAAAAAACAGAAGAAGATTTCAATGTCCTCCCAAGTAGCAAGGATTATAGGCATGAGCCACCATGCCAGGATAATTGTTTTGTATTTTCAGTACATATGGGGTTTTGCCATATTATCCAGGCTAGTCTCAGAACTCCTGGCCTCAAGTAATCCACCCAGCTCAGCCTCCCAAAATGCTAGGATTTCAGGGGTTAGCCACTGTGCCCAGCCTGCTAAGGAAAGGTTTTATATTAGCTAGGATTTTCCAGGGAAACAGAACTAGGAAAGGGGGAGGATAGGAAAGACTAACATATTATAAGGGATTGACTCACACAATTATGGAGTCTCACCAGTCCCAAGAGCGACAGGGTGAGCTGGCAAGCTGGAGACCCAGGAGAATCAATGGTTTAGTTCCAGTCTGAGTCCAAAGGCCTGAGAACCAGGAAGGTCAATGGTGCAGCTCCAGCCCAAAGGCCAGAAGATTTGAGACCCAGGAAGAATTGATGTTTTAGTTTGAGCCCAAAGGCAAGAAAAATGATGTTCCAGTTCAAAGGCCACCAGCCAATAAAAATTCTCTTTTATTTGGGGAGGGCCAGCCTCTATTTAGGTCTTCAACTGACTGGATGTGGCCCACTCACATTAGGGAAAGAAATCTATTTTGCTTATATGTTGATTTATTTCTTTTTTCCTTTGGTTTTTTGAGATAGAAAAAAACTATTGCCCAGGCTGGAGTGCAGTGCTGCAATCTCCACTCACTGCAACCTCCACCTCCTGGGTTCAAGCAATTCTGCCTCAACCTCCTCAGTAGCTGGGATTACAGGCATGGGCCACCACGCCCACTAATTTTTTTTCTTTTTTTTTTTTTTTTGAGACAGTGTCTTGCTCTGTTGCCCAGGCTGGAATGCAGTGGCATGATCTTGGCTCACTGAAACCTCCGCCTCCCGGGTTCAGGCGATTCTCCTGTCTCAGCCTCCCGAGTAGATGGGATTACAGGCATGCTATCATGCCCAGCTAATTTTTGTATTTTTAGCAGAGATGGGAGTTTCACAATGTTGGCCAGGCTAGACTTGAACTCCTGACTTCAGGTGATCTGCCCACCTCGGCCTCCCAAAGTGCTAGGATTACAGGCGTGAGCCACCGCACCGTGTTGTTATTTATTTATTTTTGAGGCAGAGTCTCACTGTCACCAGGCTGGAGTGCAGTTGCATCTAGGCTCACTGCAACCTCTGCCTCCCAGGTTCAAACGATCTCCTGCCTCAGCCTCCCAAGTAGCTGGGACTACGGGCTCCTGCCACCACACCCAGCTAATTTTTGTATTTTTAGCAGAGACTGGGTTTTGCCATGTTGGCCAGGCTGGTGTCAAACTCCTGCCTCAAGCGATCCACCTGCCGCAGCCTCCCAAAGTGTTGGAAATACAGGCGTGAGCCACCATGCCCAGCCTCATCTGCTGATTTAAATGTTAACCTTAGCCAGGCACGGTGACTCATGCCTGTATTCCCAGCACTTTGGGAGGCCGAAGCGGGCAGATCACTTGAGCCCAGGTGTTCAAGACCTCCCTGACCAACATAGCGAAACCCATCTCTACCAAATATATAAAAAATTAGTTGAGCGTGGTGGCACACGCCTGTAGTCCCAGCTACTAAGGAGGCTGAGGCAAGAGAATCACTTGAACCCAGGAGGCAGAGATTGTAGTGAGGCTAGATGGTGCAACTGCACTCCAGCCTGAGCGACAGCGAGACTCCATCTCAAAAATAAGAGTAAGACAAATATGCACGTTTGCTTATAGTCACATAAAGTCATTCTGGAAGGATACATAAAAACTAAAAATAGCGGTTCCCTATAAGAGATGTCCTGGGAACAGGAAGACTTTTCACTTTTTATGTGTATGGTTTTTAAAAATCAGATATATGTTTTATCTATCCACAACATTAAGTAACAAAGTTTAAATCCCCTTGCATGCCTTCCTCGCCTGTAGGGTTGTGAACACTGGAGAAAATAAATCATGTTTTACACTCACTTTTGTATTCCTGGTATTTAGTATATATTCAATAAATATTAGAGAAATGAATGAATGAAAGAACCAGAAAATATCAGATTTAGTGTCAGTTAGAGAGAGGAGAGGAGCCAGGCACAATAGCTCACACCTATAATCCCAGCACTTTGGGAGGCCGAGGCAGGAGGCTCTCTTGAACTTAGGAGTTGGAGACCAGCCTGGGTAATAAAGTGAGACCCTGTCACTACAAAAAAATATATTAGCTGGACATAGTGACATGCACCTGTCATCCCACCTATTCAGGAGGCTGAGGCGGGAAGATTGCTTGAACCTGGGAGGTCGAGGCTGCAGTGAGCCATGATTGTGCCACTCCACTCTAGCCTGGGAGAGAGAGTAAGACCCCGTCTCTAAAAAAGAAGGGAGTTATGGCTGGGCGCAGTGGCTCACGCCTGTAATCCCAGCACTTTGGGAGGCTGAAGCAGGTGGATCACAAGGTAAGGAGTCAAGACAACTGGCCCATATGGTGAAACTCTGTCTCTACTAAAAATACAAAAATTAGCTGGGCGTGGTGGCAAACAGCTGCAGTCCCAGCTACTCGGGAGGCTGAGGCAGGAGAATTGCTTGAACCTGGGAGGCAGAGGTTGCAGTTAGCCGAGATCGCGCCATTGCACCCCAGCCTGGTCGACAGAGTGAGACTCTATCTCAAAAAAATTTAAAAAAATTAAAAAAAAAAAAAAGAAGCAAGTCACTAAGTCCGGCCTACATTCAAGGAACAGGGTACACATGGGGTGATGACCAGGAGGCAGGGATCACTGGGAGCCATGTCTGCCACAAGGAGGAAAAAGCATGAAAGGATGAAGTCGGGATGGTGGTTACCTCTGAGTGAAAGCGAGGGGAAGAGATGTAGGAAGCATATGGCAGGTGTACGTTATTTGTAATAATTTCATTCTTGGGGCAGGTGGTGGGTTTATAGGTGTTCATAAGTGAGTTGATTATGGACAAATGGGAGAGAGTGTCATGAACCAAGGATTATATTTAGTACAATTCAATACTATTTAAAATATCCAATAATAAATGAAATAAAAATTGCTAACTACTCCTGGCCTTGCTCTGAGCCCCATCCATGCACTCCACCTGGTCGTAGGTTAGCACTAGCTCCACCTGACCCTCCACTTGCCCCAAACTAACCATTAGCCCTTCACACACACTGACCCTTACTCCAGCACCACGATCTCTCCATAATCTGCAATAGGCCCAGCTACTCAGGAGGCTGAGGCAGGAGAATCTCTTGAACCCAGGAGGCAGAAGTTGCAGTGAGCTGAGATCATGCTACTGCACTCCAGCCTGGACAACAGAGCAAGACTCTCTCAAACAAAACAAAACAAAAAGAGTGTTGCTATGAATGTTGCTGTAAAATGTCTCCCAGAACACAGAACACAAGAGCCTAGGTTTCCCAGTAAAGCGTGGGAGTAAAGCTTGGCCTCAGTCCATTGAAGTTGGGGTCAGTCCGTGGGTAGGGTTGGAGTTCTACAGAGAGCTGGGTTAGGGGTCAGTCCATGGGCAGGGTTAAGGGTGAGTGCATGACCACCTTTGGAAATATGCCTAGGAATGGAATTGTTGGATCTCAGGATGTTTTGTTTTCGTTTTGAGGCAGAATCTTGCTCTGTTGCCCAGGCTGGAGTGCAGTAGCACGATCTTGGCTCACTGCAACCTCTGCCTCCCTGCTTCAAGCAATTCTCCTGCCTCAGCTTCCCACGTAGCTGGGACTACAGGCATCCACCACCATGCCTGGCTAATTTTTTTTTTTTTTTTTTTTTTTTGAGATGGAGTCTCATTCTGTCACCCAGGCTGGAGTGCAGTGGCATGATCTCAGCTCACTGCAATCTCTGCCCCCTGGTTTCAAGCGATTCTTCTGCCTCAGCCTCCCGAGCAGCTGGGATTACAGACACCTGCCACCATGCCTGGCTAATTTTTGTATTTTTAGTAGAGACAGGGTTTCACCATCTTGGCCAGGCTGGTCATGAACTCCTGACCTTGTGATCCACCCGCCTCAGCCTCCCAAAGTGCTGGGATTACAGGTGTGAGCCACCGTGCCCAGATAATTTTTTGTATTTTTAACAGAGATGGGTTTTCACTATGCTGGCCAGGCTGGTCTTGAATTCCTGACCTCAAGTGACCTTCCCATCTTGACCTCCTAAAGTGCTGGGGTTACAGGCCTGACCCATCCTGGCTGGATCTCAGGATCTACAAATGTTCCACATTACTGATAGTCAGAATGCCATTAAAGCTGGGGTCACGCCATGGCTGTAGTGTGTTGGCCAGGATAGGGAGTAAAGCTTGGCCTCAGTCCACTGAAGTTGGGGTCAGTCCGTGGGTAGGGTTGGAGTTCTACAGAGGGCTGGGTTAGGGGTCAGTCCCTGGGCAGGGTGAAGGGTGAGTGCATGACCACCTTTGGAAAGAATCTAAAGCCTGGGTTTGGGGTTGGGTTTGGACAAGGCTGGAGAACACTGTGAGGGTGGGTTTTGGGGTCAATCTAAGGCCAGGGTTAGAAGTTAGACTGTCATTGTGCATAAAACCTGACCCCTAGTGATGTCATCAACCTAACAAGCCGTGACCACACAGGACCCAGCCACTCAAAAGATGAAACCCACTATGGGTCTAGAAAGCTCTTTCACTCGAGGCAGGAGTGGGGAGATGGAGGACAAGGGAAGCAGGGACTCCCCTCCCCTCAGAGATCTGTGCAGAAAGCGAAGGCAGGCACAGGAAATAGAACAAAACAGTAACTTTAATGGGGCAGCCCTGAGCCGTATCCTTCAAACCTTCCCTTCAGTAGCCTGTGCGCGAGGAGGGTGGGGTGACTGCTACAGGCAAGTCGATGTCCTCCCTACTCCTGGCGATCCCACTTCTCACCCCTTCCTCTCCAGCTGCTGCGGTCTCCGTCGCCGAGCTGGGTCCAGGTAAGCTCCCAGGAAGAGCAGGGGAGCCCCTTAGCGGCCCTTTGGTTGAGGGGAACTATCCTGGATGGAGACACCGCAGTCCTCGGAGCTGGGCAAGGACCTGATTCTGGGGGTGTGGACCGAGCCAGGGACTGCCCCCTAAGGCCCAGCGCCAGGAGCTGCAAGGCCGGCCCGAGGTGTTGGACACTACTTTGGGGGGCAGGCCAGGTCTCTGCACGGGGCTTTTGGGCTCTGGAAAGCAGTCCATTTTCCTGACCCGGATGGAGTGGGAGGAGGCGGCTCAGTCCCGGGCCTCGGCTCGTTCGGCTCCCTGTTCCACATTCTCCCACGCTCACCCATCCCAAGGAAGGAGGGCACTCGGGCCCCAAGAGGCTCGTGCGAGCAGCGGGCTCCACCCTCCCAAACGCCCCTCCGTTAGTGGGTGGGTCGGGCGCGGCATCGGAGCTCTGGAGGGTACGGGGCGTCCCCGCGCGGCCTGGGCCACAGCTCATCGCTGCTTACGCTCGGCCTGCTGGAGCCGCCGGGAGAGGTCTGCGATGCGCACGTTCTTGAGCTGGAGCAGGTGCTCCAGGCGCCTCACCTTCATCTGCAGGACCTAAACCGCGCCGCGCAGGGGTCAAGTCCGGCGGCCTGCTCCCTCCTGCTCGGCCTCTACTGGCCATGAGACCCTACCCGCAGCCTTCCTAGACCCCTCACCTGTACGGTCTCCTGCGAGGCCAATAGCTCCTGCTCCTTTTCGGCGATCTGGAGGACGAACCTTGGGTCGTCCTGCAACGCCTGGTTATACGCTGGAGGCCGACCCGCGGGCGGAGGGTCCCCTCTAGGGTGGGAAGCAGCTTAGCCAAGGCCTGGACCTCGGGCCCTACACTCACCCTTCCGGTGCCCTCGACCAGGCCATCCCTTCTCCCCGCTAGCCCATTTTCTGCCTCCCCATTGCCTCAGGCTCCGCCTGCCGCTGCTCTCCAACCCCAGCCTGTGTGCAGCTTGGTGAAGTCGGGAACCCCAGCTTCTTTACCTGAGCTGACCCCCTCCCTGGGGGTCCAGGGCACCTTCACCTCGGGCTTTCTGTGATAAACCTGAGACAAGGCAAATGGAGGAGTGACTGTGCTGGAGTCTCATTCTCCTGCTTCCCCCTCCCAGTTCCACTCTCACAAGCAACAGAAAGAAGAACAGAAGGAAAGCTCCACCAGGGAAGGAGAAATGGGAAAGGCCACCTTACCCACATCCATGTAGCCACTGCCATCCTGGGGAGCCAGCTCCTGAAAGAACCCCGCGGGTCCACTGTGAGCCCGGCCTCAGTCATCCCCAAGCAGCCCTCTGTCCTTTCCACAGGCCCCCAGACCAGGCTCTATTAGCCAAGCATCCCTCCCCCACACTTATCACCCAGGCACCCAGGCACCCAGGCCGGGCTTTCTAATGTCTGGGGAGCAATCCCCACCCAGCCCCCGGAGCAGTGAGAGAAGCTCAAGTGGGGTGGCACCTGTAAGGAGCCCACGCCCTGCTTCCTGTGCCTCTGCCGCTCCTCCAAGCGCTGCCTCAGCGGGATAAGCACCAGCTCCACCACTCCAGGGACACACTGAGCGATCTTGCGCATCATGTCATCTGGTACTGAAAAGTTCAGCTTGTTCAGTACCTTCCTGAGGGGTAGACACAGGGATAGTGGATTGGGTCCTGGGGAAATGAGGTGAGGGGTGGGGGAGAGGGAAGGGGGCATGGTGGTGGCAGTCCCGAGTTCACAGCCCTGGGAGAGTGGAAGGACATTGCATCTGAGCTTCCTTGTGTGGGTGTCCTGAGGTTCCTTCCTTGCCTCCTTCCGAATAGAAATCTCTTTTTTTTTTTTTTTTCGAGACAGAGTTTCACTCTTGTTGCCCAGGCTGAAGTGCAATGGCACAACCTCAGCTCACCACAACCTCCACCTCCCAGGTTCAAGCAATTCTTCTGCCTCAGCCTCCCAAGTAGCTGGGATTATAGGCATGTGCCACCATGCCTAGCTTATTTTGCATCTTTAGTAGAGATGGGGTTTCTCCATGTTGGTCAGGCTGGTCTCAAACTCCTGACCTCAGGTGATCCACCTGCCTCAGCCTCCCAAAATGCTGGGATTACATGTGTGAGCCAATGTGCCTGGCCAGAAGAGTCTCTTAATTGTGTAATCAGATGGGTTCTGTCTGTTTTAACCTCCCCCACTCTGCCACCAATACAATCTCAGCTTGGGCAACCAAGACCATAGGAGATGATGGGGCTGGGGTAGCCCTTCCTGGGAACCTAGGGTGGGGGCTAGATATTCCCAATCCTGCACCCAGGTATTCTGCTACCTGTTCAGATGACCCCAGTTGCTGAGCTTCTGCTGGATAGAGTTGGCAGGGACATAATTGTGCATCTCCACCATCTTGGGGAAGTAAAACTTGATGACCTCTGCAACTAGGACTGAGAGAGTGGGGAGCAGACATGGAAGGTGGGGGCATGGGTAAGGAAGGAGAAGGGGAAAGAAGGTGGGGGTGGGAGAATCAGGCATGGCAGAGTGGTGGAACCCAGTGTAGGGGTGGAGATGCAGAAAGGGGAAGAATGATAGGGAGGGGGACAAAGACATTGAGATTAGTGATAGGTAGAAGAGACTAAGTCTCCAGCATACCTCAGAGAAGCTGCATCCCTCCCCAATTAATTTAGGAATGGGAATACTGAGTCTCCACTCCTCTCGTTGAGAATGAATCAGCCAGGTATGGTGGCTCATGCCTGTAATCCCAATACTTTGGGAGGCCGAGGCAGGTGAATCACCTGAGACCAGGAGTTTGAGACCAGCCTGGCCAATATGGTGAAACCCTGTCTCTACTAAAAATACAAAAATTATCCAGGCATGGTGGTGCATATAATACCAGCTACTCAGGTGGCTGAGGCAGGAGAATTGCTTTAACCCTTTAACCTGGGAGGCAGAGGTTGCAGTAAGCTGAGATTGCACCACTGCACTCCAGCCTGGGTGATAAGAGCGAGACTCTGTCTCAAAAAAAAAAAAAAAAAAAGAGAGCGAGAATAAGTCTCCAAGAGAGGCTTTCAAGAGCCCAGGGAATTCACATGGATGCATGCTCTCGTGCATGCACACACACACACACACACACACACCCCAACACCAAAGTTCCAGGAGAGTCAAAGACTCACACAAGCAGAGACATGATAAGATCCCCTACACATAGAGACGTAGGGCAGAATGTGTAGACACATAGAACAAACACATGCTAGACACACATAGGCACACATGTAGAACACACATAAACAGAAGCACAAAAAGCCACATATGCACATAGCCTCCCCAAATATACACATACAGAGATGCATAGAAGTACTTGACATGAGAAGAAGACAGGGGAGTATTTCATCATTGAGACCCCAGGAGACATTCCTAGAAACACAAACACCTATACAATCACAAAGAAACACATGCACACAAGACCCCCCCAATACAGGACTAAACATGTCAACACACATATGAACACACACATGCTCAGACTCCCACAAGATGAACATAGAACACATAGCAATGAGTGAGGACATACAGAAATGCACAAATATATATGCAGACATATATCTTAGTCATTAACGTCCCTGGAGAGAGCTGCGGGCACAACCCCGCGCATGCACACAGGATAGAACATGTAGACATACATATGGACACACATTGTTCACACACAGATGCAAATAGAAAATACATAAGCACACACGTCTACAATTTGAAGTCTCGGGAGATAGATTCCTCCCCACCTCCGCACGCACACAAAAGAGTTTGCACAGAGACCCATTACACACGAACATACAGGACAGAACTTGCACACACACAGGGGCACACACCTCCATCACTAAAGTCCCTGGAGAGGTTTCGCTTGGGCCGGGACAGAGGGATGTTGTCTACCCACAGGTACAGCTGGTGCAGCGCCTCCTCATCCACGCTGCTCTCCATTGGCGTCCTCAAGGGCTGGCCGTCCAGTGGTGCCGCGTTCAGCCACAGCCTCTCGACCCTTCAAGCGCTTTCTCTCTCGCCACTGTAGGAACCCATAACTGCCTCTGCCTGCCTAATCCAGAGACTCACGTCCCAACTGGGAGCGGCCATATTGTTTTCTGAAACCATGGAAACCGCCCCCGACTCGCCTGGGAGCAAAGACTTCTGGGATTTGTAGTTTTATCCTCTCCCTGCTACCTCATCTCAGGCCCGAGCTTTGAAAAGGCGGTTAGCCTTCTCCTTCTCCCCAAGAAAGCATCACTTCTGTGCCCACGCCACCTGCTGACCAGCCACTGACCCGCTCTGGGACCAGCCAAAGCCAACGAGACCCCCAGAATTCCTGCATCGTCACGCCCTAGGGTGGGGTTTCCCCTTCTGGGCTGTCTCTAGCTGTCAGTCCAAGATAAAGGGAGCTCCCCAATGTTTGTCAGCTTTATCTGGAAGTCCATTGTTGATAATATGCCACCTAAATGGGTTGTGTGGTACAACTATTTCCTGCTTCGTCCCTCTCCAATGATCATGGGGCCACTGCCACTCACCATTCCCAGCAGTGTCCTGGTGCAGTATTTAATAGGTAACCCAGACTCCCATGGAGAACACCAGAGTTCAAGGCCAATACTTTGGGCAGGTCATTTAACTTCTTAACTCTATTTCCTCCTTTATGAAGTGACAATGGTTCTCACTTATTTGTCCTAACTGGGTAATGGGAAAGAGCTTCACAAATGGGAAAAATGTTAATAAAGAAAACCTGTTTGTATGGGAAATGGGGAAATGGAGTTGATTCTAGGTATAGAAGCAGCAAGAGCTCCTACAGACACTTCTGCACCCCTCATCTCCCTCCAAAGAGCTATTCTTCATGGATTAGAAATTCAGTCTGGGCGCGGTGGCTCATGCCTGTAATCCCAGAACTTTGGGAGGCCATGGCGGGTGGATCACCTGAGGTCAGGAGTTTGAGACCAGCCTGGCCAACATGGTGAAACCCCCTCTCTACCAAAAATACATAAAATTAGTTGGGCCTACTGGCAGTCTCCTGTAATCCCAGCTACTCAGGAGGCTGAGGCAAGAGAATTGCTTGAACCCAGGAGTCAGAGGTTGCAGTGAGCTGAGATCACACCATTGCACTCAAGTCTGGGTGACAGGGCAAGACTCCGTCTCAAAAAAAAAAAAAAAAAAAAAATTTCAGTACCCAGTTCCATTTCAAAACAGCACTACCCTTAGGAGGGTTAAGAATAGGAATATGGGTCCCTCCTTAGTCAAGAGGTACTTCTAGAGTCAGGATGGGAAGAAAGCTTGACTAACCATGTGGTCTTGGGCACCCGACCAGACCTCTCTGCCTGGTTTCCATGGCTTTACCTACCTCATAGGGGCTTGGTGAGCATCTAAAGCATTTAGCACAGAGCAGGGACCCTATTAATATCAGCTAGTACTATCGTTAATGAGACAGTCTCAGTTCCAGCAAGAGGTATTCTTTTTGGCAGGAGACAAATGGAAGTACTTTATGTCGTTGGTACCTGCACTGAGGGAGCTGGGTTAACTGGGAGCTCCTGGGGAGGCAGGCATTGCTCCCTCCTGCTCACTCCAGAGCAGGTCGGGTTTCCCTGTGGCTCTCTGCTCTCCAACTCCAGGGCTCAGATTTGGGGCGAGAAGGTGACAGCAAGGGGGATCCCAACTATTTTTGTTGTCACTCCAAAGCTCTCAAGGCCTGGAGGGGATTCCTGAATGCCAGAAATGCAAGCCAAGAATGGAAGTCACCCCCATTTCTTGTTTTAAAGTCATATATAGTGGCCTTGATTTTCCATAAGGGGCCATATACAGGGCCGGCCAGGGGACAAGAGATGAACTGGATACTCCCTCATTAACATTCCAGTGTTGGAGAGAAACTCAGTGGTGAGGGTGGGCCAGGGTTGGGAAGGAAACACAGAAGTGATGTGCCAGCCTCAGGTGAGGTGGGAAAACCGGTTTGGGGCCCAGAGCTGCCAGCCCTGCTCAAGCCCAGGCCCTCCCCTGTGAGGGAGGGATAGAGAGGGAGGCGCTGGCTCTGAAAGGAAAAAATGCATAGGACCAGCAAAAGGACTTGTCCTCACCTTTGTACTGGGGGGCCCCTGGAAAACACTGTACAGGGAGTTACCAACTCATCCTCTGCCTCTTGGGGGTGCAGTCTGTTCCTAGCAACTTCACCTTCCTCCTGCCACTGTGCTCAGGGTGGCCACCAGGCTTGGCGATGCTGATCTCTGAAAGGCCTAAAAGGGCTTCCCAAATAAGGCACCAAAGGGTTCCCCATATGCCCCTCCAAATGTCAATCTAGACTCCAGAAGCTGCCCCAACACTCCTTTCTTTCTGTCCTGGCCCCAATCCTGCAAAGGCCTTCAAACTGGCCTTGGTAGGCCTAGTCCCCATGTGCATATTGATTTGCCTCCAGACTGCTGGCTGCCTCCCTCATGCCAAAGCCAAGTGACCCCAAGCTTCTAACACCAAAGCAATCCAAGGTTAAGCTGCCTTGAACTCACCCCAAATAAGGCACACGGAAGTTACTTTCCGGCCCAAGCCTAGATCACATTTTACTATGAATGTGGAAGGCTCCTCCTGCCCCTCTTCCTGGTCAGGGCCACCCTTTCAACACTTGCTTCCATGTCCCACCAGAGCAAGGACCAAAGGGAGCCAGGACGAATATGTCCCCCAAGACAGACGCAAGTCCAGACCATGAAGGATGCACCTTTGGCTGTTAAAATGTTCACCCCCACAAAAGTAGAGTGGACAGATTTATTGAAATCAAACTGGGAAAGGAGCAGCTGGATGGCTGGACTCTGGGCCCAGCCCCAGGCCCCTCTGCCCAGGATGGGGCCCTGCCAAAGAGGGAGGAGAGGAATGGGGCCTGCAGCTGCCCACGAGGGAAGCGCCCATTGTCACTCCCATGGGGGGGGCCTCTTGGAAACATCCAATCTGGAAAGAAAACCAAGGGCCAAAAGTCACATAGACAGGGCCAGAGAAAGGGGCTGGGGAGGTGGAAAGCAGGCAGAGGCAGGCTTAGGGGCCTGCAGTGAGTTAAACTGTGCTTCTCAAGGCGGCCCAGGGGTGGGGGTGGGGGCTGCCAGCCTTGCAGGGGGCCTAGGCTGGACCTTCCTTTGGAGCCCTTCCCAGAATGGCTTTGGGGTCCCCCCCCATCTAAGACCTGTCGTGGATGGCAGAGGGGAGAGGCACTCTCCGGCAGGGAACCTCCAGGGCCCATCCCTGGCTGCTGCTGTGGTTAGTCCACTGAGGGCACGGTGTGGTAGCACCGGACAGCTCCCCACCCACCCCACCTGGTCCCAAGCCCAGGGCCAAATGGAGAGGAAAGAGGATTCTGAGAAAGAGGCAATAAGCAGGCAGTGAGGCTGACCTCAGCCCTGGGACCGGCCAAGACCGGGCCTGTTGCAGGGCCAGGGGAAGCATTACTAAAGGATCTGGGGCTCTGAACTCTGGCTCCATGCACAGTGGGTGCCCAGAGAGTCCTCTGCCCTGGGGTGCTGCTACCAATCTAGGTTGGGGGCACGGCTAGGTCCAGCGACTCAGCTTTGATGTCCAAGACCCCGAACTCCTGCCTGCCTGGCATGGTTCTTCCTGGTCACATGGACCAGATCATGTTCCAAGTGGAGGATGTGGCTCTGCACTCGGTCATCAATGGGGAAGGAGGTCAGGTACCTCTTGACCATGGCGAAGTAAGCCATGGCCTCCCCAAAACTGGGTACAGGCACCTCATCACCATCCTCCTCATCATCATCATCGTCTTCATCTTCATCATCCTCTTCCTCGTCGTCCTCTTCTTCCTCACTGTCCGACTCAGAGTCCTCCCCACCTTCCAGGAAATGCAGAGTAGGGCACTGGGCCTCCTCCTGGGCACCATAACCCCCGAAGCTGCCACCGGCCTCCACTACTCCCTGGGCCCAGTCCTCAGCTTCCAAGCCCTCGGAGGAGCTCTCTTCCTCTTCCTCCTCCTCTTCATCACTGTCCTCAACATCACCCTCCTCCTCCACCTCCTCTTCCTCCCCCAATTCTTCTCCTTCTCCTCCTTCCTCCTCCTCCTCCTCTCCTTCCTCTTCTTCTTCCTCTCCTTCACCCTCCTCTTCCTCTTCTTCTTCCTCCTCCTCTTCCTCTTCCTCCCCCTCACTCTTGAGGGAAGTGGTAATGGTGGCATTAGGGCCACCTCCAAAGCCAGCCTCGCGAAAGCAGGCGGCTATGTCCGAAGGCTCCACTGCCTGCCAGGCGGCAGCTACAAAGTGCAAGGCCTCCGTGAGACCCAGCTGCAGGCCTGAGCGATCCTGGCCCTCTAGCGCGGCCATGGCCTTGAGCAGCATGGCCTGGCGGTAGTGGCCCTTCACCTGCTGGACCACTCCCCTCTCCAGCGGATGCACGGTGCCCGGAGGGAAGAAGGCCAGCTGCACGTGCCGCAGGCCCGAGGTGTCCAAAGACTGGGCAGCCAAGCGGCCGGCCAGCAGTAGGACCCGGCGAGACTCTGCAGCCATTCGGGTGTCCAGGGCCTTCAAGTACTTGGCCAGGGCCTGGGTGGTGACACCACCCTTGGAGTTGGCGGTGTAGTCGCAGGGCAGGCCGGCTTGGCCTGCGCGGGGCTTGGCCGACTTGCCTGCCACCAGCGGGGGCAGCTTTTCGCTGCCGTCGGCGTTGGCGCACAGCAGCACGCTCAGGCGCTGGGTGGCTTGACGCGGCCGTCCGTCTCCTCCGAACAGCCCCGAGGCCTGGTCGGGCAGGAAGTCGTACCACAGACTGGTCTCTGTGGCGCTGAACACGTCCTGCGAGGCGTAGCCCTCGGCCACCGACGGCGGCTGCTCCTCCCGAGCGCGCCAGCCAGTCGTGCTCCCGCCGCTGCCCTCCGAGGGCACGGCGGCCGGGCTGGCAGGCGCCGCCGGGGTGCGGGGGGCAGCATTTCTCGCGCGGGCTCGGGCCACGCCGCTGCAGGACACCACGCCGTGGCGCCGGCGGAAGCGGTCCAGCCAGCCGTTGGAGGCGGTGAAGTCGTCCATGCCCAGCTCCTCGGCTATGCGCAGCGCCTTCTCCTTGAGGATGATGCCCTTGACCGGCAGGCCGGCAGCGCGGATCTGCTGGAACCAGGCGATGAGCAAGCCCTCGAGCTTGTCGTAGGGGGACAGCTTGTTGGTCTTGCGGCAGGTGGAGGCCACCCCGTACTTGCGCTCCGACGCCAGGATGGCGCGCTTGTTCTTCAGGATCGTGCTCAACGTGGACGGCGGGATGTTGAAGCGCCGCGCGATCTCGCCCTTGCGCAGGTCCGGATTCTCCTCCACCTCCTGGATGATCCGCGACTTCTCCCGGAACGTCAGCTGTCGCCGCTTGGGGCCCATCCCGGCGCGCCCCCCGCCCCGGGGCCCGCCGCCGCCCCGGGGCGGGGGGCCCGGGCCCGTGGCGGGGGGCACCTGGCGGCCTCTCCCGCGTGCCCCGCCCGAAACAAAGCGGCTCGCGGGCGCGGCGGCGGGGCGACGACCCGGCCGGGCCGGGGGCACCTCCGGGGGCGCCGGCGGGCGCGGCGCCGGGCGGCGGGCGGCAGGCGGCAGACGCAGGCGACGGCGAGCGGCGCGGGCGCGGAAGGCAGGAAGTGCCGCGGCGCGGGGAGCTGGGAGCGAGGCGAGCGGGGCGGAGCGGGCAGAGCGGGATCTCGCGGGAAGCGCGGGGACGCCCGGCGCCGCCTCCCCTCTCTCCGCGCCCACACGCTTCCCGCCGCCGGGACCTGCCATTGGGGGGCGCTGCGGCCTGCGGGACCGGCCAGTGTTGCGGCCTCCGGCGACCCGGCAGCGATGCGGGCGGGGACGCGGTGCGTCGCCACTGCGCCCGGCGGATAGCAACTTGCGGCTCTAAAAGAATAACCACCAGAGTTTTTATGTTTTTGTTTTTGTTTTTTAAGGTAAAAATAACCCACCTTTTTTTTCTTTCGGAAACTGAAAAATTCAGGAAATTAATAAAATGCTTTTCACATCACCTGGAGAGATGCACAGGTAACATTTTGCTGCATTTCCTTCCAGTCTTTTCTCTAGGCGCATGGAGTTTTCTTTTTTAAAATGTATTATATAAAACTGGCATCAGACTGTATAGACTGTATATCTGGCATCTCCTGCTGTTTTACCTGGCATCAAGTAGTGAGAATTTTGCCATATTGGTATCATTGCCAGCATGCTTTTTAATGATTGTGTAGCATTCCAGCTATGAATGAACACTAGCGTATGTAACCTATTGTTACACACTTAGGTTATTTTTATAATCAACATTACAGTTGTAAATCTTTTGGATGGTGCTAATGACATTTTTTTCAATCTTTTATAGCTTTTATTTCAGTGATCAAAAGAATGCAGTAAATGGAATCTACACTGATTAACACTAGGCATGCACCACTACCTGAAGCTGCTGTCAGATTCTGATTGGCCTAAATCTTTGTAACTTATTTAGGCACATCATTGAATTTTTTTGTACCCTGATATACAGGGCAAGTTAACTTCTTCCTTGTGGCAGTCTAGTAATAAGAATTATGTTCACTGGCTAGATTCCTTTATAACTAAAGGCCTCTAGACTCTCACACTGCCTACCCTACCTTGAGACTATACTTAATATGGATATTTAAATAAATCACCATAGAGGAAAGGGAAATCATCGAGAAAAGTGTACTGTATAAACACTCTTACAGATCTTTTTCTCCAGCATTGATAATCAAGCACAAGGTAAGGACGCCAAATTATTCTTCCCCCACTACTGCCCTTTCTGATAGACAAGGATCTCCCCTGAAATCAGAAATGATTCCACACAAATGAGAAATTTTTACATATGTGGTCCCACTATCAAAATTTTAGAAAGCACTTAATGGGGCTTGGAGAAAAGCGTAGTCCCATATACAGTAATATGCGTCTAATAGAGTTTTCCGTTCATTTGTCAATTATTTTCACAAGATTAGCACTAAAAATACAAGCAAACATAGGACCCTCAAGCTCTACAGACAAAAAAATTTGTCTTTGTTCATTCTCAGATGACAGGATGTCCCAAGAGTAACAAAAGATGGGAGCCAATCTTCAATCAGCTGTTTCTTCAGTCATCCCATCAACAGCTGTTCATTTCTTGAACTACTTTACTTTTCCAAAGAGGTAATGCTGAGATCAGTCAGAAAGGCTTTCTGAGAAGACTGGCTTGGATTTCTGGGTCTGTTCCAGTCGATTCAAGATGAACTGGCTTGTATCAATGAAGCGCTCAACGCAGTTCACAAAACAGGCCTCAGCCCGACTGTCCAACTTTGGCCCAGGCTTGTCCATGCACTTCTCCCAACGAAGTTCAGTCATCTGGTGCACCAACTGCTGGAAGCGCTGCTTTTGAGTCTCTCTACCTCAATGAGATGCTGCAACTGCGGGTCCACTGCACCCAAACCCGCCACAGAGGAAGAGGAGAAAGAATCCATCCCAGGGCGACCACGCTTGCAGAGACGAACTCTTACCAACTAACCGAACTGCACCACTAATGACATTTTTAAAGTTCTAGTGGTCCCACAACCCATAGATCAACACTCATAACATCTTGGTGTGTCACTTTCTGGGTTTTACCATGCATGTAGCCGTAAATGTATGTGTTTGCACTTACAGAAATAACATCATGTATATACATAAGTGTGAATCCCTGAAGCCTCCCTGTCCTGCACCAAAGCATGAAAATGCCAAGCTCTTAAAACAATAATGTATATGAGTGTTTTAAAAAAATCTCTGCTGAGCACAGTGGCCCATGCCTATAATCCCAGTACTTTGGGAGGCTGAGGCGGGTGGATCACGAGGTCAGGTGTTCAAGACCAGCCTGACCAACATGGTGAAACCCTATCTCTACTAAAAATACAAAAATTAGCCGGGTGTGGTGGTGCATGCCTGTAATCCCAACTACTCAGGAGGCTGAGGCAGGAGAATCGCTTGAACCTGGGAGGCGAAGGTTGCGGTGAACCAAGATCGTGCCATTGCACTCCAGCCTGGGCAACAAGAGCGAAACTCCATCTCAAAAAATAAATAAATAAATAAGATGTCCTTTTAATCTCAAGGTCCAGAAGAACATGTGGGAGACTTTTCCCCATAGAGGCCAGAACACTGCTTGGTCCAAGAGGAGTATGTGGTCACCGGGCAAAAATGAATCTAAAGGTTACCTGGATGAGAACTCCTTGCTATGCCTCTTTTATATCTTTTTTCTTTCCTTCCTTTTTCTCTTTCTTTCTTATTTTCCTTCCTTTCCTTCCTTCTTTCTCTCCTTCCTTCCCTTCCTTCCATTCCATCCTTCCTTCCCTTCCTTCCTCCCTTTTCTTTTTCTTCCTTTCTTCTTTTATTTATTTTGAAACAAAGTCTGTCACCCAAGCTGGAGTGCAGCAGTGCAATCATAGCTCATTGCAGCGTCATGCTCCTGGGCTCAAGTGATCCTCCTACCCACCCCAGCCTCCCTAGGAGCTAGGACTACAGGTACAAGCCACTATGCCTAGCTAATTTATTTTTTATTTTTATTTTTTAAATTATTATTATTATTTTAAGACAAAGTCTGGCTCTGTCTCCCAGGTTGGAATGCAATGGCATGATCTTGGCTCACTGCAACCTCCGCTTCCTGGGTTCAAGTGATTCTTCTGCCTCAGCCTCCTAAGGAGCTGGGATTACAGGCACATGCCACCACGCCTGGCTAATTTTTATATTTTTAGTAGTGACAGGGTTTCACTTTGTTGGTTAGGCTGGTCCCGAACTCCTGACCTTGTGATCAGCCCACCTTGGTGACCCAAAGTGCTGGGATTACAGGCGTGAGCCATCGCGCCTGGCCATTTTTATTTTTCACTCTGTTACCCAGGCTGGAGTGCAATGGCACACTTTCAGCTCACTGCAGCCTTTGCCTCCCAGATTCAAGTGATTCTTCTGCTTCAGCCTCCTGAGTAGCTGGGACTACAGACACACACCACCATGCCCAGCTAATTTTTGTATATTTAGTAGAGATGGGGTTTTACCATGTTGGCCAGGTTGGTCTCGAACTTCTGACCTCAAGTGATCTGCCTACTTGGCCTCCCAAAGTGCTGGAATTACAGGCATGAGCCACTGCAACCGGCCGTTATTTCTTTCATTTTTTGTAGACACAAGATCATGCAATTGCCCAGGCTGAACATGAACTCCTGACCTCAAGCAATCCTCCCAACTTGGCCTCCCAAAGTGCTGGGATTACAGGTGTGAGCCGTGCACCCTGCTGTTGTCATGCTCAGTTGTCAGGAAACTGTCTAAATTTTGGAGATTTTGTCCATGTGCACATGGGTCCCTCCTGCCTCCTCACCCGTCTTGGTTTATAATCAGCAGGCATTTGGGTGAGTGGACTGTGGATGGAATTTTTTTTCTTCTGTGCTAAATTTTCCAGGTTTTCTTTAATAAGTAAGTATTATAGGTCCTTTAAAATGAAAAGAAGAATGGCTAGGTACAGTGGCTCATACCTGTTGTCCAGCACATTGGGAGCCTGAGAGTTCCAGACCAGCCTGGGCAACAGGGCAAGACCCCGTCTCTACAAAAAATTTAAATATTAGGCTGGGCACAGTGGCTCCTGCCTGTAATTCCAGCACTTTGGAAGGCTCAGGAGGGCAGATCACGAGGTAAGGAAATCGAGACCATTCTGGCCAACATGGTGAAACCCCATCTTTACTAAAATATAAACATTAGCCAGGCATGGTGGCGCGTGCCTGTAGTCTCAGCTACTCAGGGTGCTGAGGTAGGGGAATCGCTTGAACCTAGGAGCCAGAGATTGCCGTGAGCTGAGATTGTACCACTGCACTCCAGCCTGCTGACAGAGTGAGACTCTGTCCCAAAAAAACAAAAAGTTCTAAAAAGCCAGGCATGGTGGCTCATGCCTATACTGTAGTCCTAGCTACTGAGGAGACTGAGGCTGCAATGAGCTATGATCATGCAACTGCTGGGTGACAGAGCAAGACCCTATCTCAAATAAACAAACAAAGGAGAATGGCAAGCTTTCTGAGGGGCCTAAAGGACAGCTTTGGGCAGCCTGGACCAAAAGAAAAGAAGGTGAGTTATGGATTTCCAAAACAGTCCTAAGAGCGGAAAGCTGGGACTTACAGAAGGAGGTGGGGGATCCCAGGGCCTCAGATGGATTGCTGGGGGAAATGGTCACTGGAGAGGGGATGGAAATGGGCCCCATGCACTGCTAACAGGCAAAAGGTAGAGCAGGTATCTGGAAATGGCTATGCTATCAACATATGATGTGTGTGGCTTTTTTTCTGTCCTGGAAGTGGTTGTGCCAAAACCCTTGGTATGGCACCAAGGAGGGGCCTGAAAGTAGAAGATACTGTGGGTATATTGACTGTGTGTGTTGGAAGGGTGGGGGAGACAGATGCACTTAGCAGGAATCTAGACATTTGGAGATATCCCTAGAGTTCCCAGAGCAGCCCAGAGCCAGGAGTCCCAAGAGGAATACCTCATCTCTCTCCTGAAGTCCTCCATAGAATATGATTTTTTTAAAAAAGCCAGCTGCAGTGGCTCATGCCTGAAATCCTAGCACTTTGGGAGGCCAAGGCGGGCAGATCACAAGGTCAGGAGTTCAAGACCAGTCTGGCCAACATAGTGAAACCCCATCTCTACTAAAAATACAAAAAAATTAGCTGGGTGTAGTGGTGTGCACATGTAATCCCAGCAACTCGGGAGGCTGAGGCAGGAGAATGGCATGAACCTGGGAGGTGGAGGTTGCAGTGAGCTGAGATCGCACCATTGCATGCACTCCAGCCTGGGTGACAGTGTGAGACTCCCTCTCAAAAAAAAAAAAAAAAA
>NW_022436973.1:21981862-22007063 GCF_009761245.1 Sapajus apella | reverse complement strand
TACTAAAAATACAAAATTAGTCGGGCATGGTGGCACATGCCTATAATACCAGGTACTCGGGAGGCTGAGGCAGGAGAATCACTTGAACCTGGGAGGCAGAGATTGCAGTGAGCCAAGATTATACCACTGCACTTCAACCTCGGTGAGAGAGTGAGACTGTCTCAAAAATAAAAAGCTTTATTAAGATACATTTCACAAACCATAAAATTCGCCCATTTAAAGTGTACAATTGACAAATATGCACAACCATCACTACAGCCCATTTTGGAATATCTTTAATATTTTTTTTGAGACCAAATCTCATGCTGTTGTCCAGGCTGGAGTACAGTGGCATGATCTCGGCTCACTTCAACCTCCGCCTCCTAGATTCAAGCACTTCTGATGTCTCAGCCTCCCGAGTAGCTGGGATTACAGGCATGTGCCACCAGGCCAGGTAATTTTTGTATTTTTAGTAGAGACAGCGTTTTGCACGTTGCCCTGGTTGGTCTTGAACTCCTGGTCTCAAGTAATCTGCCCACCTGGACCTCCCAAAGTGTTGGGATTACAGGCGTGAGCCACTGTATCTGGCTAATATTTGTATCACCTTGGAAAGGAACCCCATACACTTTAGCTATCATCTCCCTATCCCTCCACCCCACCCTCAGTGCCCACTAACCTACTTTCTGCCTATAGGTTTGTTTCCCTGTTCTGAACATATTATATGGATGATTCCATATGTGTCTTTTATGGCTGGCTTGTTTTACTTGTTGTCACATTTTTTTTTTTTTTTTGAGACGGAGTTTCACTCATGTTACCCAGGCTGGAGTGCAATGGCGTGATCTCGGCTCACCGCAACCTCCGCCTCCTGGGTTCAGGCAATTCTGCCTCAGCCTCCTCAGTAGCTGGGATTACAGGCACGCGCCACCATGCCCAGCTAATTTTTTGTATGTTTAGTAGAGACGGGGTTTCACCATGTTGACCAGGATGGTCTCAATCTCTTGACCTCGTGATCCACCCGCCTCGGCCTCCCAAAGTGCTGGGATTACAGGCTTGAGCCACCACGCCTGGCCTGTTGTCACATTTTCAAGGTTTACCTGTGATGCAGCATGATCAGTACTTGATGCTTTTTTATGGCCTGTTAGTACTCCATCATATGGCTCTATGACATTTTGTTTATCCATTCCTCAGTTGACGGTCATTGGGGTTGTTTCCACCTTTTGGCTATTATGAATAATGCTGCTATATACATACATTTACTTGCATCTTTTTGTGTGGCTATATGTTTTCACTTCTCTTGGGTATATACCTAGGAGTGAAATTGCTGGATCATATGGTACCTCTATGTTTAATCATTTGAGAAACTGTCAGACTGAGAACATGCACTTAAAAACATTTTTTTAGGACCAGGCACTTTGGCTCACACCTATAATCCCAGCCCTTTAGGAGGCCTAGGTGGGTGGATCACCTGAAGTCAGGAGTTCAAGACTAGCCTGGCCAACATGGTGAAACCCTGTGTCTGACAAAAATACAAAAATTAGTCGGGCATCATGGGGGGTACCTATAACCCCAGCTACTTGGGAGGCTGAGGCAAGAGAATCGCTGGAACCTGGGGGGTGGAGGTTGCAGTGAGCCAAGATTATGCCATTGCACTCCAGCCTGAGCAACAGAGCAAGACTCCATCTCCAAAAAATAATAATAATAATTTTTTTTCTTTTTTTAACAGGTGTTGAAACATAAACTTTTAATTAATCAAAACAGTCTGGGCCAGGCGTGGTGGCTCACGCCTGTAATTCCAGCACTTTGGGAGGCCAAGGCAGGTGGATCACAATGTCAGGAGTTCAAGACCAGCCTGGCCAAGATGGTGAAACCCTGTCTCTACTAAAAATACAAAAATTAGCCAGGCATAGTGTCACTTGCCTGTAATCCCAGCTACTTGGGAGGCTGAGGAAGAGAACTGCTTAAACCCAGGAGGCAGAGGTTGCAGTGAGCTGAGATGGCACCACTGCACTCCAGCCTGGGCAACAGAGCGAGACTCTGTCTTAAAAACAAAAACAGGCCGGGCGCGGTGGCTCAAGCCTGTAATCCCAGCACTTTGGGAGGCCGAGGCGGGTGGATCACGAGGTCAAGAGATCGAGACCATCCTGGTCAACATGGTGAAACCCCATCTCTACTAAAAATACAAAAAATTAGCTGGGCATGGTGGTGCGTGCCTGTAATCCCAGCTACTCAGGAGGCTGAGGCAGGAGAATTGCCTGAACCCAGGAGGCGGAGGTTGCGGTGAGCCGAGATCGCGCCATTGCACTCCAGCCGGGGTAACATGAGTAAAACTCCGTCTAAAAAAAAAAAAAAAAAAAAAAATACAGCCAGGTGTGGTGGCTCATGCCTATAATCTCAGCACTTTGGGAGGCCACGGTGGGCGGATCACAAGGTCAGATCAAGAACAGCCTGGCCAATATGGTGAAACCTAGTCTCTACTAAAAAAAAATACAAAAATTTGCCGGGTATGGTAGTATGAGCCTGTAGTCCCAGCTACTCTGGATGCTGAGGCAGATGAATCACTTGATTACAAGAGGCAGAGGTTGCAATGAGCGGAGATCACCCCACTGCACTCCAGTCTGGGGGACAGAGTAAGACTCTGTCTTGAAAAAAAAAAAGAAAAACAAAAGGCTGGACAGCTAAGTGTAGTGTCTTACACCTGTAATCCCAGCACTTCGAATGGCTGAGGCAGGTGGATCACTTAAGGTCAAGAGTTCAAGACCAGCCTGGCCAACATGGCAAAACTCTGTCTCTACTAAAAATACAAAAATTAGAGAGGTGTGATGGCGTATGCCTGTAGTCTCAGCTACTCAGGAGGCTGAGGCAGAAAAATCACTTGAACTTGGGAGGTGGAGGTTACAGAGCGAACTGAGATCATGCCACTGCACTCCAGCCTGGGTGACAGAGCAAGACTCTATCTCAAAAAAATAATAATAACATGTCTGGGAACAGTGGCTCAGACCAGTAATCCCAGCACTTTGGGAGGCCAAGGTGGGCCCATCACCTGAGATCAGGGGTTTGAGAGCAGTCCGAGGAACATGGCAAAACCTCACCTCTACTGAAGATATCAAAATTAGCCAGGTATGGTGGCACATGCCTGTAATCCCAGCTACTCACGAGGCTGAGACAGGAGAATCACTTGAACCCAGGAGACGGAGGTTGCAGTAAGCCAAGATCACTCTACTGAACCCAGGAGACAGAGGTTGCAGTAAGCCAAGATCACTCCACTGCATTCCAGCCTGGGTGACAGAGCAAGACTCCATCTTAAAATAATAATAATTTAAAAATTATATCTGTTCTTTGAAAAATATCTTAAAATACAGAAAAGTTTCAAGATAACAACGTTTAATCTACTTTGTTGCTACCACTCAAAGAATATCCTTGTAGAATATTTTCCCATGCATATTGTGTTTAATGGGACCACACTTGGCATAATAGCTACATCAATAAATAGCTACATAGCTACATCAATGAGTTTCACACTTTTTTTTTTTTTTTTTTTTTGAGACAGGGTCTTGCTCTATCACCCAACCTGGAGTGCAATGGCTATATCACTGCTCACTGCTTCACTGCTGCCTCAGCCTCCCAGGCTCAAGTGACTTTCCCACCTCAGCCTCCAGGGTAGCTGGGACTACAGGCTCCCACCAACACAGCTGGTTAATTGTTTGTTTGTTTGAGATGGAGTTTCACTCTTGTAAGCCAGGCTGGAATGCAACCGCGCAATCTCAGCTTACTATAGCCTCCATCTCGTGGGTTCAAGCAATTCTCCTGCCTCAGCCTCCCAAATAGCTAGGATTACAAGCACTCACCACTATGTCCAGGTAATTTTTGTATTTTTAGTAGAGATGGGGTTTCACCATATTGGCCAGGCTGGTTTCAAACTCCTGACCTCAGGTGATCCACCCACCTGGGCATCTCAAAATACTGGGATTACAGGCATGCGTCACCACACCCAGCCTAATTTTTGTATTTTTTGTAGAGATGGAGTTTCACCATGTTGCCCAGACTGGTCTCAAACTCCTGAGCTGAAGTGATTCTCCTTCCTTGGCCTCTCAAAGTTCTGGGATTATAGGCATGAGCCACCGCCCATACTTCTTTTACTCTCGGAACCCTTTGTTCAAAAGTCCATTTTCTAGGATCCCAATATGTAGTCATTCAATAATGAACAATTATTGAGCCCTACAAAGCAGGCATCCCCATGCCACTGCCCATTCTCCTTGAAGGTTGCAAGTGTTGCACAGTACAGAGGAACCACCTCCCCTATTGAAGACAATAACTCAATGAACATCATCTCCTTAAGAGAAATGCTGAGAAGTGTGATATTAGGGTCAGAGGCCAACTTTGGACTTGAACCTATGCAACGTTCTGGGAGCCTGGGAGAGATGTAAATGATTATGGTCCTTGTCTTTCAGTAGCCCAGTCAGCTTGAGGAGATGAGATTCAAGAAAGGGAAAAGGGGATTTCAATACCTAATGCTACTGGGCATGATGGCTCATGCCTGTAATCCCAGTGCTTTGGGAGACCGAGGCGGTCTTAAGATCGCTTAAGCCCAGGAGTTCAAGACCAGCCTGGGCAACAAGATGAAACCCAGTCTCTCTAAAAAATACAAAAATATGCCGGGCGCAGTGGCTCACGCCTGTAATCCCAGCACTTTGGGAGGCCGAGGCGGGTGGATCACGAGGTCAAGAGATCGAGGCCAACCTGGTCAACATGGTGAAACCCCGTCTCTACTAAAAATACAAAAAATCAGCTGGGCATGGTGGCGTGTGCCTGTAATCCCAGCTACTCAGGAGGTTGAGGCAGGAGAATTGCCTGAACCCAGGAGGCGGAGGTTGCGGTGAGCCGAGACCGCGCCATTGCACTCCAGCCTGGGTAACAAGAGCGAAACTCCGTCTCAAAAAAAAAAAAAAAATACAAAAATTTGCCAGGCATGGTGGCATGTGCCTATAGTCGCAGCTACTTGAGAGGCTGAGGTGGGAGGATCACTTGAGCCCAGGAGACAAAGGTTGCACTGAGCCGAGATTGCAACACTGCACTCCAGCCTGGGTGACAGAGACAGACTTAGACTCAAAACAAAAACAGAAAACAAACTTAATGCTGTACCTCCCATCAGTTCCTCCCTAGGAATTCATCTTCTAGGTAGCATACAGACACATAGAACATACTGCATCATTGTAAAAGCTAATATCCTAAATGTTCAGCATTAGGGGCTTGAGTAAATATATACCATTATGGTACTAATATGGATCCATCACCAAGTAAGATGAAGAAAGGTATACAGCAGTGGTTTTATGGCTTTTTTTTTTTTTTTTTTTTAAGACAGAACTTGCTTTGTCATCCAGGCTGGAGTGCAGTGGCACGATCTTGGCTCACTGCAACCTCTGCCTCCCGGGTTCAAGCGATTCTCCTATCTCATACTCCTGAGTAGCTGGGATTACAGGTGCACGCCACCATGTCCTGCTAATCTTTGTAATTTTAGTAGAGATGGGGTTTTGCCATGTTGGCCAGGCTGATCTCGAACTTCTGACCTCAGGTGATCTACCCACCTCAGCCTCCCAAAGCGCTGGGATTATGGTGTGAACCACCTCGCTAGAACAATGTTCACATGCTGTTGGTATATTCTTTAAAATACAGATGTATTTACACTTGTAAAGATACAGACCTGCAGCCACTAGCCACAAGTGGCCATTGAACTATTTATTATTTTTATGTTTAATTTTTTTTTTTTTTTGAGACAGAGTTTCACAGCATGCTCCACCATACATGGCTAATTTTGTATTTTTAGTAGAGATGGGGTTTCACCATGTTGACTAGGCTGGTCTCGAACTCCTGACCTCAGGTAATCCGCCTGTCCAAGCCCCCCAAAGAGCTGGGATTACTGGCATCAGCCACCACCTCTGGCGTTATTTTTATGTTTAGAGTCCAGGTCTCACTGTTGCCCAGGCTTGAATACAGTGGTGCAATTATGGCTCACTGCAGACTCAAACTTCTGGGCTCAAGCTATCCTCCTATCTCAGCCTCCAGAGTCACTTGGATTACAGGCAGGAGCCACCACACCCAGCTATGTTTTTAAAAAATGTTTTGTAGAGACAGGATTTCACCATGTTGCCCACGCTTGTCTTGAATTACTAGTCTCAGGCAATTCTCCTGCATCGGACTCTGAAGTTGCTGGGATTACAGGTGTGAGCCACAGTGCCCAGCACTGTTGAGCCCTTTAAATGTTGCAAGTGCAAACTGAGATGTGCTGGGGGTGTAAAAGGCACATTAGAGTTTGAAGACTTGGTATCCAAGAAAGTATGTAAAATATCTCATTAATAATTTTATATCAATAACATGTTGAATAATATTTTGGATACATTACATTGAATAAAATATTACAGTAATTTCATTTTTCTTTTTTGTTTTATTTATTTATTTATTTTTGAGACAGAGTCTCACTTTGTTGCCAGGCTGGAGTGCAGTGGCGGGATCTTGGCTCACTGCAACCTCCACCTCCTGGGTTCAAGCAATTTCCCTGCCTCAGCCTCCCAAGTAGCTGGGACTACAGGTACACGCCACCACACCCAGCTAATTTTTTGTATTTTAGTAGAGACAGGGTTTCACCATGTTGGCCAGGATGGTCTCAATCTCCTGACCTCGTGATCTGCCTGCCTCCACCTCCCAAAGTGCTGAGATTACAGGTGTGAGCCATCTTTTTTGCTGTTTTAAATGCGGCTACTACAATGTTTTAAATTATGTATGTGGGCCAGGCGCGGTGGCTCATGCCTGTAATCCCAACACTTTGTGAAGCTCAGGTGGGTGGATCACCTGAGGTCAGGAGTTCAAGAAGAGCCTCGCCAACGCCGTCTCTACTAAAAATATAAAAATTAGCCGGGCATGGTGGCAGCTGCCTGTAATCCCAGCTACTCAGGAGACTGAGGCAGGAGAATCACTTGAACCTGGGAGATGGAGGTTACAGTGAGCCGAGATCGCACAACTGCACTCCAGCCTGGGCAACAGAGACTCTTTCTCAAAAAAAAAAAAAAAAAAAAAAGGGCAACAACAACAAAAAAAAAATATAAAATCCCAAAACCCCTCTGTGGTCTTGCCACCTCCCCCTGGCCCAGAGGTGATGTGACTTGGGATTTCAAGGGATTCAACATATAATGCCTGTCCTGACACACACACCCTGTGCAGATGTATGTTGGCTGGGTGGGGATGGGAGGCATTCCTGATTTTGAAAATGCAAACCTCGGGGTGGTTTTATTTCTGGTTTGGGGGGGTGGGTGGCCTCACAAGGGTACTTCCCCCTTCCATCCTAGCACTGAGGGCAGTCACATCCTCACTGGGAGTAGTGGCTGCAGGTCCAGGGCATGACCCCTGACCCAGGGAGGATGAACCAGAAATTCAGACCTGCAGAGCCCTCCGCACAGCACAGGAGCTGAGCAAAATGTGGAGAAAAGGAAAGGTCAGGGTTCCCACCTTGGCCACCCTTCTCAGGTGGGGCTAGGATCTTCCCTTCCCCTTCACATGAATTGGCCCACCCAGCCCCCCATCTTACAGGCCTTCCCTTTTGCCACCCTCATCCAATTCGCCTTGGGTCCGGGTGGCTGGGACTGCACGAGAAGGGGCGCTCCTGCCTTCCTGAGCTGCAGCCCTTCCATCCCCCCACGCCGCCGCCCACCCAGCCAGAGGCCACGTCTAATCCAGGGAGACGAAATTCCAAAGCTGCTTACTACCCACTGACTTTCGGGTGCAGCCTTCAGACCGCCTGTTCCAGGAGGCCTGGAAATCGGACGGGGCTGGAAGGCATTTATATAATTGGAAGATGCTCGGCTTAAACGAACGATAAATTCAGTCTCTCTGGTCTGGTCATCAAATAAACACCAATTAAATAATATGGTGCCTTTGGCACCAAGTTAGCCAAGCCAACAAGGGGCGTCATATTTAACTCGCTTCTCTGGCCGCTGACACCCTCCTCGACCCCCAGCCGCGGAAACCCATGTCTAGTCCCACCGTTTAGCCGGACTACTGGGGCTGCCGCGAAAATTGAACCGGCTGGGGTAACATCTAACCTGGAGTATCCCGAAAGCGCCCGTCGGTTCCGCTTGGGGGCCCCACTCCCCTCCCACCTCCTACGCTAGGCGCTCCGCCTGCGAATGACGTTTTGTTGCTGCTCAGCGCAGCCAGGCGCGGGGCGGGGAGGCTGCGGGGTCGGAGGCCCAGGCATTGGGCGAATCCTGGCCCACCGCCTGCCAACCGCGTGACCTTGAACGAGCTAATGAACTTCACACCTCAACGTCCAGGTCTGTAAAATGGGATACCTAACGCAGGCAGCACAGCGCAGCTGGGTTTAGCAAACTTCCGGGAGCCGGTTTAGCAAACTCCCCGTCCCTAGCGGTGATCCCAGGTGACCACAAGCTGCGGGGGGTCCTGCGGAGGCCACCCTAGGGCGTTGCTGCCGCCTTTGGAGTGTGGAACTCCAAACCATGTCGCGAGAGAAGGATTTCGGGAGGCCAGGATCTTCGCCCCAGGGCGATGTGCGGGGGTGTGGGATAAACCCTAATTCCTCCGGCCCACCCAAAGCCTGGAAATCCAGCCTCCGCGCCTCCAGCCCCGCGGGCCCCGCCCTCGATCCCGCCCTCCTCTAACCCGCTACCCCATTGGTGGCGTCCAGCGGCGCGGCCGCTGTTATTTTTCGAATATATAAGGAGGTGGAAGTGGCAGCTGCAACTAGAGGCTTTCCGGGCTCGTGCCTGAGCCCTGCGTCCCTCACACCCTACCCTCCCCGCATCCCTCTTCTCCCTCGCGCCCGACCCTGTGGCTCTTCCTCCCCCCCCCCCCCCCTCCCTCCCTCCCCCCCCCAGCCACCCCGCGCCCGCTGCTTCCCTCGGCCCAGCCAGCTGTCCCTGCGTCTGTTGGAGGCCCTGCGCCTGGCCCTCCAACCAGCCTTCCGCTGGCCCCGCAGCGATGGAGGTGCCCCAGCCCGAGCCCGCGCCAGGCTCGGCTCTCAGTCCAGCCGGCGTGCGCGGTGGCGCCCAGCGTCCCGGCCACCTCCCGGGCCTCCTGCTAGGACCTCACGGGCTCCCACGGTCCCCAGTGCGCGCGGCCGTTTCCTCGCCGGTCACCACCCTCACCCAGACCATGCACGACCTCGCCGGGCTCGGCAGGTAGGTCACCCCAAGGAGGCTGGATATGGGAGTGAGAGGCCCGGACTGGAGTCCTGGGCCTCCCGGAGAACTGAGCATAGTATCCGAATCCAGGAGGTGGAGTCCGGGGGAGGCGTCCCGGGCAGTGGAGAGGTACGCCCTTGTCCTTTATGGGGCCCAGGACATTGGAGGTGAGACCTGGGCTGTGCCTCCCACATCCTCCAGGTGACCTGCTCTTGGTCCGCACAAGCCTGTCCGAGTCTTCTTTCCCCTCACTCCCTCCTCCCTCAATGTGCCTCCACCACGCTGCCTCCCTAATCTCTACCCAAATAGCCACCATTTTTGCCTCAGGATGGGAATCCCAAGCCTGGATGGGGAACTTGAGGGTGGCAGAGCCATGGAGCACTCACACATCCATGCCCCTGCTTCCTCCACCCCAGTTCTGCGCCCAGAGTTAAGGCAATTAAGTCTACACTGATCCTGCTCCCTAACTCTGCAAGGGGAGAGCTGGGTTGTCCCAATAGAAGAACCTGGTCTTGTTCCATCCTTCAGGAAGTGTCCTGGAAAGGTGGGGGTCTGACAGTTTAGGGGAAGGCCCTCTGGGGCAGCTCTACTAGACCACCAACCCCTAAGACGGCCTCCAGCCAGGCTGCCTTGCTCACACCCTGGGCTCACCTTCCCCTGCTCCTGGGAGGACCTTTCCTAAACCAGTCAACAAAGAGAAGCTGCTTTGGGGCCTCTGCAGAATGAGCCTGCCTTGACCTGAGAAGAGGGCGGGCCCTCTGGGCCATCACTTTCCCGGTGTAGAGTTTCGCTCAGTTCTTTTCTCAGTGAGGGAGTGGGAATGCGGGCCAGCAAAGCCTTGAGCCCCACATTTACCTTTCTCCTTTCCTGGGTCCCTGTTCCCTTCCCAGCGAAACCCCAGAGAGTCAGGTAGGAACCCTACTCTCCCGTAGCCGCAGCCGGCTGACATGCCTATCCCTGTCGCGAAGGGCATCTGAATCCTCCCTGTCGTCTGAATCCTCTGAATCTTCTGATGCAGGTGAGGCCCAGGGGGGCCTGGGGAGGTCTGCCGGTGCCAGGAGAGATTTTGGGGCTGCCTGGGCCTCCTGATTTCCCTGCCGATCAAACTAACATCCTCCCCACAACCTGGTGGGCCCAGGAGCCGCTCCCCCACCCTCCACAGAGATGGGAGGAAGGCACACTTCTTGTGGGGCTCACCACACCCAACGCAGACTGGCTGAGTGGGTGGGAGGGTGGGGCCCTCTACGGGAGATGAGATCTCACCTATGTAAAACCAACGCACCAAAGTTCCACCACAGCCCTACCTGGGAAGCACTCAGGGCTGAGAGTTGGTCTTTAGAAACTTCTTATTCTATAACCTCTTCTTTGAAAAGCTGTCATCTCATAGTAAACAGGGAGTGGAGTCCTGTGCTATTTGGGGGATAATGTGTCATCCCTCAGGGCCCATGGTTGGGTTTTTGTTTCATTTTCTAATGTGTCAAAGTCCAAACTAGAAACGGGTTTTTTCTTCTTATTGGGACATGGTGGGGGAAAGTATACAGAAAGCGCCACAACTCTCAAACCAAGGTGCTCCATCCCCTTAGGTCTCTGCATGGACTCCCCCAGCCCTGTGGACCCCCAGATGGCGGAGCAGACGTGAGTATTGAAGGGAATGACTACTACCCAGCAGTCAGCACCTGCCTTTGAGAATCCCAGTTCTAGCAGAAACTCACTGGGGAGACCTGGGAAAGCGGACAGACCATGGGGTGCCTTCAGGATCTCTGTGGGCAGGGGGACTCACTGACCTTCTCGGGCCTTGGGATTCTGCTCCCTGTCTCAGAGAAGGATCTGCTCTCATGGGAGCCAACCAAGAGTGGGCTCAGGGACAGGGATGGTGGGGACAGTGGCCACTGGGAGAGCAGATGCTGGAGACTACGTGTCTTGCAGGAATACGAGTCCAGTGTATGTCCCGTTTTCTTCTTGTCTATACCCATGTTTTTTGTTTGTTTGTTTTTGCGGAATACCCATTTTTTTTTCTGTGAAATATCACAATTTAAAAATATGATCCAACTAATTCAAAACTTTAACTCACTCTAGGCCAAACAAAACACAGTTGGCTGCAGACTGATTTGGCTCTTGGCCCATCAGCAGCCTCTGACTTTGATGACAGTTGACCCTCTGGCCGGCCCTGGTCTGGGCCCTTTGTGCAAGGGAATGGAGAGAAAGTTAGTGGGCTCTGGCCTGGACAGACACAGCCCTCCTTGGCTGTGGGCATGGGAGGTGTCTTCCAGGGCACAGCTGTTCCCATCCAGTTGTTAAAGCCCAAGCAGTGGGGCAGCTGCCAGCCATTAGTAGCGACAGCTGGGCATCCCTAGCCTGTGCTGGGGACTGTGGCTTTGGGTTTAGAACAGTGACTTGTCTTACCTCCCATTGCCTTTGATCAGACTGGGCTGGGCTGCAGATTGGTTCACAAACAGGAAATGGGTGGGGTGGGGGGACTGCAGGTTGGTTTTGGTGGCAGTACAGAGCAGTCTTGCCCTAACCCCAAGGCCCATGTGCAGACAGAAAGCAAGCCAATGAAAGTGGTCATTGCTGTGCCCAACCAACCTGATACTAAGTTGGTTGGGCACAGCAGCCCCAGGGGGGGCATCCCCCTCACACTTTATCCCTGAGTGGTTCCCTGCCCCACACCTGCTTTGACAGTTATACAGAGTTTCTCAGAAAGCAGCTCTGTGTGTGTGTGTGTGTGTGTGTGCACATAGATGCACAAAAGCTCCATGTGGCAGGTGGTCTCCTGTAACAGGCGGGAGGGCGGGGCCTATATACAGAAGCTTATGCAGTGGCCTTAGAGGGAACATGTGTTGGAATTCCTTGCCTGCTGGCCTCTTCTAAGGCAAGAGGAGGGGGTGGGAACAGAGGCTGGTCCCTGGAAAATTCTGTAGGAGGGAAGAGCCCTAAAGCAGGCCCCAGTCCTGGGAGGACTAGGAGCCAGGCCAGCTCCTCACAGGGGGAAGGAAGCCTAACCTTGCCAGTGTCCAGGTTCTGGAGATACCCACATTGCTGGGTGCCCCTGGCCTATCATCATAGGTTGGATGGATGCCTTTTCTGGCAGCCATATGGCCCCGCTGAGGTGATTTGCATACAGGTGGAAGGCCTGGTGCAGGCTGGCGAGACTGTTGCCTTGGTGACGCTGCCCAGACCCTGCGACCTCCCCCAGCTGTCTCTATCACTGTCATTCTCTGGGCTTTCTTTCAATCAGGGTAGCCTTTAAAATTCCAGGCTGCCTCTTATCTCCCCCCTCCCCAATACCTGGGCCCCCTGATGGTGGGCATTCTTCCTATCTCACCCCTTCAACTGACCCAGACTGGGGACCTGGTGTTGGAGCCTGGGGACCTGGTGCTGGGGCCTGGGGGCCTGGTGCTGGGGAGGGTGATGGATGCAAAGGGAGGATAGGTTCCATGGGACCCTTTTCTGTCCTAGGTTTGAACAAGCCATCCAGGCAGCCAGCCGGATCATTCGAAAGTAAGTGTTCTCGGGCCTCTTCCATCTACCATAGGCTTTCCCCCAGGACATACAGGGGTCTGGAAGAGCATACCAAATGCTCTCAGTCCCTGCCCTGCCTCTCCCAGCCCTCACCTGTCCCCATTTCCTCCTGTAGCGAGCATTTTGCCATCAGACGCTTCCAGTCTATGCCGGTGAGTGTCTTCAAGGCCTGACTGAGGCTTAGACATGCTGGCCAGGCATGGGGTAGATTGGCAGGAGGCATCCAGGGATCACCTCCCAGCCGGGTGTCCCCAGGCAGCCTGTGGGAGATGGGGTTTCAGAGGTAGGCAAGTGGAAGGAGGTGGAGGAGAGATAGAGAAGGTAGGGCCTAGGCTGGGGCTGGAAGAGTGCAGCCTTCATTCCTCTGCCTGCTGCCCTGCCTGGCTCTCTAGGTGAGGCTGCTGGGCCACAGCCCTGTGCTTCGGAACATCACCAACTCCCAGGCACCCGACGTCTGGAGGAAGGGCAAAGCCGGCGGTGGAGCTGCCAGCAGCTCCGGGGAAGACAAGGAGAACGTGCGCTTCTGGAAGGCCGGGATGAGAGCTCTCGGGGGAGAGGAAGGGGCATGCTGGGGTAGTTCCCTGGCATGTGAGGACCCTCCTCTCTCATCTTGGCTGCAGGATGGATTTGTCTTCAAGATGCCATGGAAACCCACACATCCCACCTCTGCCCATGCTCTGGCAGAGTGGGCCAACCGCAGGGAAGCCTTTGCCCAGAGGCCCAGCTCAGCCCCCGACTTGATGGTACATCCAGAGAGCTAGCCCCTGGCAGGAGTCTGGGGAGGCAACCTGGGGGAAGAGGAGGGTGGCCTGAACCCCCAGGCACTGGGAACTTTTCCTCAGGAGGATGGGGGCAGAAACTGTCCCCACCTCTAAGTCTGTGTCTGTCATGTGGACAGTGTCTCACTCCTGAGCGGAAGATGGACATAGAGGAGCTCAGCCCCATGGCCCGAGGTCGCTTCTCTCTGACCCCTGCAGAGGGGGATACTGAGGAAGATGATGGATTTGTGGACATCCTGGAGAGTGACTTAAAGGTAAACAGCCTTGCCCTGCCAGGTGCCTACCTCCCCATCCCTGAGCCTGCCCAAAAGAAGAGAGCGCTGAGCCCCTGTGGCAGGACTGTGACCTCATTCCAGTGTCAGAAAAAGCATTTGAGGTAACTGAGTCACAGCGTAACCTCTGGCCAATCAGAGAAGAGCAGATGGCTGGTGCCACAGTGGAGGGGAGGTTGGATAGAGGGAGCTTCTCACCTCAGCCTGGGGCTTGCCAGGGAGACGGAAAGCTGTGCTGGAGGATTCAGGGACTGGAGGGGTTTGGCTGGCCTGTGTGTGTGGCTGTGACCCTGTCCTTGCTAATCTGGCCTCAGGACGATGATGCAGTACCCCCGGGCATGGAGAGCCTCATTAGCGCCCCCCTGGTCAAGACCTTGGAAAAGGAAGAGGAGCAGGTGGGCCTCTGGGATGGCCCCCTCCGAATTTGGAGGCATGGGGTCCATCCTACCCTCTGGTGGGATTTGAGGGATGGGGAGGGGCCTGGGCACTCTGATCCCTGATCTGCTGTCCCTGCCAGGACCTCGTCATGTACAGCAAGTGCCAGCGGCTCTTCCGCTCTCCATCCATGCCCTGCAGTGTGATCCGGCCCATCCTCAAGAGGCTGGAGCGTCCCCAGGACAGGGAAACACCTGTGCAGAATAAGCGGAGGCGGAGTGTGACCCCTCCGGAGGAGCAGCAGGAGCCTGAGGAACCTGTGAGTGCCTTCCTCCTGGGCCCCCTTTGGTATACACCTGGGCAGCCAACTCCTTGACTAAGTTTGTGGCAGAGGGCAGGTGGCAGCCTGGGCATGGCAGGGAAATGGGGTACCAGCCAGACAGGGCACTGAGGGGCAGCCCCACCCCGACCCTGACCTCCATCTGACTCACTTTCCAGAAAGCCCGAGTCCTCCGCTCAAAATCACTGTGTCATGATGAGATCGAGAACCTCCTGGACAGTGACCACCGAGAGCTGATTGGAGATTACTCTAAGGTACCTGTGGCATGGAAGAGGCCTGGGGAGGGGCTAGACCTGTTACTGACTAGGAACCCTCTAGCCCAGGGGCTGCTTGGGTTCCTCCCTCTCTCCCAGAGCCCCCATTTTCTTTGTCCTTTGTATCACTTTTTTTTCTTTTAAGATGGAGTCTTGCTCCCATCCTGCAGGCTGGGGTGCAGTGGCATGATCTCGGCTCACTGCAACCTCTATCTCCTGGGTTCAAGCAATTCTCTTTCCTCAGCCTCCCAAGTAGTTGGGATTACAGGCATGTGCCACCATGCCCAGCTAATTTTTGTCTTTTTAGCAGAGACATGTTTTTGCCATGTTGGCCAGGCTGGTCTTGAAATCCTGACCTCAGGTGTTCCACCCACCTTGGCCTCCCAAAGTGCTGGGATTATAGGCGTGAGCCACCACATGGGTTGTCCTTTGTGTCTTTTTATCCTTTATTCTTACATAGACTTCTCCCTCTGACCCTCCTTGGTCCCCTGACTCTACCTCAAGTCACTCCAGCCATCTGTTGTGTCTCCATCCTATTTCCAAGCTCATACCTAGCTTGGAACCCCCTCATGCCTCACCTGTGGGCTTGGCAGAGGGCAGGGAGCAGAGTGTGGGGCTCATCTCTTCCACTTCCCTTTTTCGTTTTCCTTTCCCCTTGGAAGGTTGTTCCCGGGGTGTCAGACCCAAGAGGGGCCTCTCAGTTGCTATGGGAGCCAGAGCTGAATTTGAAGGCCAAACCAGGTGTGGCCTCTGGGCTTGAAAATGAAACTTCATCCTTTTCAAGCTCCTGGTCTTACCAATTTCACTTTCTCCTCTCTCCCACATCCCTTCCTTTCCCTTCAGGCCTTCCTCCTACAGACTGTCGATGGAAAGCACCAAGACCTCAAGTACATCTCACCAGAAACGGTAAGCAGCATTGCACTATCTTCTGGGCGCATTTAGGACTGCAGCTCCGTTGTTGACCTTGCCTGGGGACGGGCTTCATGGACTAGGCCAGAAGACAGGCTAGGGCCACCCGCCAGCTGCCAGCCTGACCGACCCCCATGACCTCCTACAGATGGTGGCCCTGTTGATGGGCAAGTTCAGCAACATCGTGGAGAAGTTTGTGATTGTGGACTGCAGATACCCCTATGAGTATGAAGGTGGGCACATCAAGGTAAGGTGGGGAGAGGCCTTGAAGATCCCACCTGGTTTAGGTCCTTGCTCTGCCAAGAGAGTGAATGGAGGACGGGTAGCCCCTCTCATGGGGAGTTCCTGACCAGTAAGAGGAGTACAGGGACTGCAGGGGGAGGAGCCTGCCTCCTGGGAGGGGCCCAGGGCTGTGCCTGACCTCTGGCTCCCCTGGCAGACTGCGGTGAACTTGCCCCTGGAACGAGATGCCGAGAGCTTCCTGTTGCAGAGCCCCATCACACCCTGTAGCCTGGACAAGAGAGTCATCCTCATTTTCCACTGTGAATTCTCATCTGAGCGTGGGCCCCGCATGTGAGTCCCAGTTCCACCCAGCCAGCTAGTGTTTGCCCCAGCCTTCCCTGCCCAGGCTTACATGTGCTGGCACCATTGTGATGGCCAGGGGTGCGAGTCCAGGCACTCCTCTGTCCCACCTGATGGCCTGGAGCTGACCTCAGCCCCTCTTCACTGTGCATGGTACCCACCTCCCTTCTCCCTCACTGTCCTGCCTATCAGGCCTCATGTCTGCACCCCCATCCTTGCCGCCACCTGCCAGAAAATCTGGTTCCAAGTCTCTAGCACTGCCTTTCTCAAAATCTAAGGGCTCCGTGTCAGTCTCCAGTGACCCTGACCCTTCCAGTGTTCAGTGCTGTTAGGTTTCCATTGGAACCTGCTCTGCTGGCATCCACAGCACCTGGCCTCCCCCACCCCAGCTGAGCTCCTTCTGTCTCTGTTCCTGCTCTGCCTGGCCATCCGTCCTCCCACCCCTACCTCTTCCTGGGTTGCCACTGGTCCATCTCACTGCTAGTGGCTCTCCAGCCTGGCCTCACCCATGTGCTGGGAATCTGCACCCAGATGCCCCTTACAGAGACCTCATCCCTGCTGCCCTCCCCTTTTCTCCAGGCATCCCAGCACGTGGCACCCACCTCCACCCGGGCACTGGGCCTGGGCACTGGCTTCAGTCTTGGGTCCTCCTCCTCCTCCCTTCTCCCGACACTGGTCCTCACTGGGTCTTATCCACGAGTGACCTGAATGGATCACTTGAATGTGGCCCACTTGTCTCCTCTCCTTCTTTTCCTTTCCTGGTCCAGGCACAGATACCGCTAACAAAGATGGTGCAACTGCCTTCTAGAAATGGAGAGCCCATTCCCTTGATTTTCCGTCCTTCCTTCCACCCCACCGTCTTCTGTATAGCAAGACTGATCTGAAAGTGTTCTTACGGTTACATTCCTGCACTCAAAAGCCTTCTGTGGCTTCTCAGGGCCCTCAAAGGAGCGGATGTGGGGAATAGGTCCCATGATGTACAAGCCACTGCATGCCCCGCTCTGACCACACCCTGCCCGTGCCATCGCAGGTGCCGTTTCATCAGGGAGCGAGACCGTTCTGTCAATGACTACCCCAGCCTCTACTATCCCGAGATGTATATCCTGAAAGGCGGCTACAAGGAGTTCTTCCCTCAGCACCCGGTAGCGTGGGTGGCAAGGCCACCATCTCTGTGTGAGGGTTGGCTTGGCCATTCCCGAGCCCTGGGAAGCAGGGTGGGAGGGTTGGGTCCCTGCCAAAGTTATCCATTCCACTGCATTGACCCCTCCTATGCTGCCCTAGAACTTCTGTGAACCCCAGGACTACCGGCCCATGAACCATGAGGCCTTCAAGGATGAGCTAAAGACCTTCCGCCTGAAGACACGCAGCTGGGCTGGGGAGCGGAGCCGGCGGGAGCTCTGTAGCCGGCTGCAGGACCAGTGAGGGACCTGCGTCAGTCCTGTTACCTCCCTTGCCTTTCAAGGCCTGGAGCCAGCTGCCCTACGGGCCTGCTTGGCTGAGGGCCTGCTGGAGGCCTCAGGTGCTGTCCTTGGGAAAGATGGTGTGGGTGTCCTGCCTGTCTGCCCCAGCCCCGATTCCCCTGTTTCATTCCATCATTTTCCATATCCTGGTGCCTCCACACCCCTGGAAGAGCCCAGTCTGTTGAATTAGTGAAGCTGGGTTCATACCAGCTTCAAGGCAGGATTTTGTGTCCTCCAGGAGCTTTTTTCCTTGTTAGGGTTAACCCTTCATCTTCCTGTGTCCTGAAAAGCTCCTTTGTATGTGTGTCAGCTGAGGCTGGGGGAGAGCCCTGGTCTCCGAGGATGGGTCACAGCTAAACTCCTTCCTGACCTGGGAGTCAGCTCTCTGCCCTGGTCACCTCCCAGGCCACAGCTGCCCCTAACCTCTGTAGGTACCATGTTATGTCTGCCATGTTGCTCCTTTCTCTTGTTCTCTTTCCTGTCCCGCCATATGAGCACCTCCGGCCTGAACAGAAGCTCTTACTTGTTCCTGTTTCAGTGTTACCTGCGTGCTTGGTCGTTTGACTTTATACCCACCTCAGGACACTTTCGTAGGCTATTTAGGTTCCCCTGTCAAATATTAGTTACCCACTTGGTCCCAGTTTCATTGCCTCAGAAAGGGATGTTACTATCCTTGGGGGCTCCCAGGGCAAGGGCTAAGGCCTGAATCATGAGCCTGCTGGAAGCCCAGTCCCTACTGCTGTGAACCCTGGGGCCTGACTTGTCAGAACTTGCTGCTGTCTTGTTGCGGATGGACGCAAGTTTGGATGGATGGATGGATGGATGGATGGGTGGGTGGGTGTGTGGGTATGTGGGTGGATGGGTGGTCATGGATGCACCATGCCTTGCACACCCAAACTAGTTGGGAGCGTTTTGGTGAGCATGACAGCCTGCAGCAGGAATATATGTGTGTCTGTTTATGTGGACAAAAATCTTTACACTTAGGGTTTGGAACTATTCAAGAGGAAATGTCACAGAAGCAGCTAAACCAAGGACTGAGCACCCTCTGGATTCTGAATCTCAAGATGGGGGCAGGGCTGTGCTTGAAGGCCCTGCTGAGTCATCTGTTAGGGTCTTGGTTCAATAAAGCACTGAGCAAGTTGAGAAACCAGCATTGTGTCCTGTGGGGCCCTGGGCAAGATGCCAGCACCCTGCTGATGGTGGCATTGGGGTAGGGGACAGGTCAGCAGAGGCTGAAAGAGTTGCTGGAGAGGTGCCCTCATGCTCTTGTTTCCTCTTCTCCCAATGTTTTCCATCTCTCAGTGACACTCCTGCCACTGACTCTGGATTCAACCCCTTGTTCCCCTCACCTGGCCTCCCAAGCACTTCTGGGCTTGCCCTTCCTAAACTCTACCCAAAAGACAAGAGTGACCTCATCACTCAAGGATCATCAATGGCTCCCCATTGTCCTCGGGATAAATTTAAATAACTCACGGCATGGTCTTTTAGGATTTGGGCCCTCCCCAGCCTAATCCCCTCGAAAGGGAAAGGACCAGTTTGGGATCACAGGCCAAACCCAGATCTCTGAGGAAATCCCCTGAATACCGCTGCAAGTGACCCTCCCCACAGCCCCACACACACAAATGGGAGCTGTGTGAGGGAGGGACTCCTTTGACTATATAAATAAGATGCTGTCTTTGTCTGATACAAAGTGCACACATCAGGCATGATTAGCACTTTCTGGGACAGTTCATCTATCTTGTGAAGTAGGCGACGCAATGATTACCCCCCCATTTTGCAGATGTGAAAATGGAGGCTATCTCCTACCAGAGCAGAAAAAGGAGACTCCAGATCCCCACACTGAGTCTAGAGGACACCTGCCCTGTCTGTAGCTTGTTCTCAAGCTTCTTGTGCCCAAGAGCTTGGTCTTCACTCCTGGTTCAGAGCCCTCTGCAAAAGCACAATAGGTGGGGGGTGTTGGATGTGGTTTTGGTCGTGGGGCTGGGTTGTGCTCAGGGAGGGAAGGGACCTCAAGGCTCCAGAAGCCCTCTCACCTAGCAGGCCGCGGAAAGGCAAATGTTTATTTGGTGAGAGGATTTGCCCCAGAAAAGGGAAAATAGCTGTGCAGACCCCTGAGAAAGGGAGACAGAGGAGGGGAGAGGATGGGCCCCAGGCGTGCTGGCCCATCTGCTCCAACTTGAGTGCTTAGGGGGTCTGGTGAAGCCACCCTCCAACCTGGTTTCACAGAGGAAAGCGGCTCTCGGAAGCTCAGAGTTCACACAGAAGATGTGTAAACAGAGCAGCTGGCCATTCCAGCCTGCCCAGGATTGTCTCCCCCTCACTTGTCACTCCCCACTTTAGTCCTAGAGCAGCCAGGCAGGGGGGCTGGGCAACCTCACTTCTGCTGTGAGTGTTGTCTTCCCACTCTGGGATCAGGCCACGTGGTGAGGAGGAAACATGGGCTGAGTGTCTACAACACCCAGGCCTTGTGCCAAGTGCTGATGTCCGTGGCCACATCTGTCCCCAACGTAACTCACCATCAGAGTCTTAGCTGCAGCCATGGAACACTTAGTATGCTGCAGACACTTTTAGATATAATGTCTCCTAAGCCTACCCAGCAGGTATTCAGCTCATTTTACAGGAGAGATGGGAGTATTGGTCAAGCCAGGAGACAGCTCTTCCTCAAGAGGAGGCCCTGGTGCTGACATCTCCGCTGAGGGAGGCAGGAGCCCGGGCCTGGGAAAGCGGGTGCTGTGGGCTTGCCTCTCCGTTTCTGACTTGGGACCCCCTCTGCCTTGGAAAGTTCAGGAGATGAGGCAGAGGTGCCTCATCTCCCTTCCCCCCAGCAGGAGAAGCTATAACTTTCTTCCTGGATGAGCTAAAGGGAAGTGGATCAGGCAGAGAGGCAGTTTAAAATCCCAGGCTGCCAGCCAGTTTTAAAGGTTGTTTAGCTTTGGACAGGGTGGGGCAGGAATTCCAGCCTGCAGAAGTCCCAAGCAGCCACGTGCTGCCAGCTCACGTGCTTAGAGAGCTGCAAGGGGCTGGGATAAGCACAGAGTCCCAGTGTGGGGAACAGTGGTGTCTGGGAGGAAGAGGGAAGAATCTTCATCCACCTCATTGTCTAAATTGTTCATCTGGTAACTTTTGCAATGACAATTTTACAAATTAAGGGTTTTTTTTGGGTCCGGGCACAGTGGCTTACACCCCTAATCCCAGCACTTTTGGAGGCTGAGGCAAGTGGATCATTTGAGGTCAGGTGTTCAAGACCAGCTTGGCCAACACGGTGAAACCCTGTCTCCACTAAAAATACAAAAATTAGCTGGGCTTGGTGGCACGTGCCTGTAATCCCAGTAACTCAGGAGGCTGAGGCAGGAGAATCGCTTGAACCTGGGAGGCGGAGGTTACAGTGAGCCAAGATGGCACCACTGCACTCCAGCCTGGGTGACAGAGGAAGATTCCATCTTGGGGAAAAAAAAGAAAGAAATAAAAACTTACATGCGGTAGAATTAAGTCTTCCTTTTTATTAGTATATGTGCTGTCAAAGTTAGTGCTAACATTCCCCCTTTTGAGTGTACAGTTCTGTGAGTTTTGACAAATATATAGTTGTATAACCCCCACCACAATTGTGATGTAGAACATATTCATCCTACCCTCGATGGATTATTTGGGCCTGTTACAAAGTGAGCTGGAGATATACCCAAGAATGGTGTACTGGGTTACCATGTGTACATTTAACTCTGGTATTTTTCACACAGTTGTCCAAAGTCCTTGCACCAATTTACCTTCCCATCCACAGTGTCCCAGAGTTCTGTTGCTCCACATTCTCGTCAAAACTGGTAAATGTTGCTGGGTGCGGTGGCTCACACCTGTAATCCCAGCACTTTGGGAGGCCGAGGTGGATCACTTGATGCCAGGAGTTCGAGACCAGCATGGCCAACATGATGAAACCCCATCTCTACTAAAAACACAAAAACTAGCCGGATGTGGTGGTGCACACCTATAGCCCCAGCTACTTGGGACGCTGAGGCTCAAGAATTGCTTGAACCCAGGAGGCGGAAGTTGTAGTGAGCCAATATCATCCCACGACACTCCTGCCTGGGCAACAGAACGAGACTCTGAAAAAAAAAAAAAAAAAAAAAATTGATAAATGTTAATTTCACTCCCTTAACCAGAAAATGTGATTGCTGTATCTAGCAAGGCAATCTGTTAGCGGTCAAGTGCTGAACCCACATACTGGGATGTGGTGGTGGCAAGCATTTAGGTGTCACAGACCCAGCCTGTTTTCTGATTCTCTTATGTTGAAAGATGAGGCTATATTAGTCTCAGTCTTGTCAAGTCAGATTCTTCAAAAATCAAAGAGCCTCTCTGGAGTTCATTAGCTGTATGTTAATTGCCTTGAGCCCTTCTGCTGACAGCAGCCCACAACCATCTAGAAAACTTAAGATTTCTACAAAGCCTTGATCTTGGAATGGAGCACACAGCCCCTGTTCTCCACAGGCCATGATACTGCTGGTGGTGCACAACAAAGTTTAGACAAGGAGGTGCGTGGCCTGAGCAATCTGGAAATGATCAGAGAGGCCAGTTGCGTAATGACGGAGAAGCTGCTGTTGTGCAGCCGTGAAAATCAAGCCTGGAGAATGTTCCAGGATGTGAAATTATTCACAATCTATTGTTCAAAGAAGACAGTTGGTTATGGGACAGAAGGTAAGAAGCCTTCCCACCCTCCCCACATAGGAGGAGTCTGTGTGGGTGCCAAGGGGCACAGTGAGGGTTGCCTCAGCCCCACCCGGCCCATACTGGCATGCACAACCCTGGGAGGAGTGCCAGGCTCTGAGTCAGCGGGGTCTGGGACAGCAGGAGAGGAAGGCGCCTCACGTGGCTGGGCCTCCTCTGCCTCGTGGGGCCTCCTGGCTCTCAGCCCTGCAGGCAGTGTGGCTGTTTGAAAGGACAAATCACTCATGGCCTAGTCCTCCTGGGGCCCAGCCAAGACTAAGTTCCTGAAGGAGGGCTGAGGGGAGGGTAACTCATGCGTCAGGATTGGGAGTACTAGGGAAGGAGGTCATCCAAGCATAGGGCGGGGAGGGAGCTCTCAGGGTTGGGTCATAGAGGACGAACAGTAATGGGGTTGCAGGGATGCTATGGCCTTTCAAAGCTCCTGGGGAAGAGGGCCAAGCCAGCCCTTGGGATGACCATGAGCAGACATGGGGAGACAGGGAAACACAAGGAGAGTAGAAGGGGCAGGCTGAAATCTACTGACATGTACACCTCCAAGGACACATGTGTTTTATCAGAATAGTCACCAAATCCCACTGGGCCTCTATTTCCTCAGGTGTAAAATGGGAATAATATATAAAAGCTCCTACTTCACAGGGCTGTGGATTGGATCAAATGAGTTGATGTATGCAAAGCACTCAGAACAGGGCCTGCTGATCTTGCCTGTAATCCCAGCGCTTTGGACAGCCAAGGTGAGAGGAACACTTAAGGCCAGGAGTTGGAGACCAGCCTGGGCAACATAAGGAGATTCTGTTTCAAGAAAGAACAAGGGCATCCTACAGCAAGTGCCATACAAGAAGCTGCTATGGCCATTATTGCTTACGGCCAATGTGGGGATTGACAGGAGATCAGAGAGGTTAAAGGACATGCCTGAAAACATTTAACTAAAGGAGCCAGTCTGAAGATTTCCTTCCCTTTCTGCACCTGAACAAGATTCTGGGTGATGGGTCATAGGAGAAAAGCCCAGCTTGGCAGGGCGAGGTGGCTCCTGCCTGTAACAGGGAGGCTGAGGCAGGTGGATTGCTTGAGCCCAGGAGTTGGAGACCAGCCTGGGCAACAAAGCAACACTCTGTCTGAACAAAAAACTAATTTAAAAATTAGTAGGGGCCGGGTGCAGTGGCTCACGCCTGTAATCCCAGCACTTTGTGAGGCGGATCACAAGGTCCAGAGATCAAAACCATCCTGGCGAACATGGTGAAACCCCATCTCTACTAAAAATACAAAATTAGCCTGGTGTTATTGTGGGCGCCTGTAATCCCAGCTACTCAGGAGGCTGAGGCAGGAGAATCGCTTGAACCTGGGAGGCGGCAGTTGCAGTGAGCCGAGATCGTGCCACTGCACTCAAGCCTAGGTGACAGAGCAAGACTCTGTCTCAAAAAAAAATTGCGTGTGGCACATGCCTGTAGTCCCAGCTACTTGGGAGGCTGAGGTGGGAGAATCACTGGAGCCCAGGGGTTCAGGCTGCAGTGAGCTAAGATTGCACCACTGTGTTTGTTCCAACCTGGGCAACAGAGCAAGACCCTATGTCTAACCAAATAAGCAAAGCCCAGTTGCAGCGTATAGGAAGCAACAGCCTATGCGGCAGTACAGACAGCAGTCAGGAAGAGGCAGGTGGAGATCTGGTGGAGATAGAAGATGGGAGAGCTGTCTGAGTGTCCAACTGGAGGCTCCCAACACAGAGTGCTGCCGTGTCTGAGATGGTCCAGGGAGGTAGAAGGAAGGAAGGGACAGAGATTGCCCAACTTTCGCCTCCTTTTTTCTAGGGCAGCCATAATCCACCCAGTTTTAGTACACCTTGATTTGCAGAAAAGCATATTCCCTTTTCTTCTTAGTTTCCTGCTTTGATCTTTGAGAAAAGGCTAGATACTCTTATCAGGGAGGCATTAAAAAGTCCGCTGCTAGGTGGGCACAGTGGCGCGCGCCTATGGTCCCAGCTACTCAGGAGGCTAAGGTGCAAAGATGGCTCAGGCCCAGGAAGCAGAGATTGCAGTGAGCCAAGATCGTGCCATTGTCCTCCCGCGGGGGAGAGAGCCCGTCCCTCTCAAACAAAAAAAAAAAAAAAAAAAAAAAATCCATTGCCTGGGGCTAGCAGATTCTACCTAATTGCTCTCCCCACATTCAGAAATAGGTGGTTGCTGGTCTAGATTGAGGTCTCAGTTTCTTTTCTTTTTTCTTTCTTATTTTTTATTTTTTTTAAGAGATGGGGTTTCACCATGTTGGTCAGGCTGGCCTTGAACTCCTGACGTTGTGATCCGCCCGCCTCAGCCTCCCAAAGTGCTCAGATTACAGGCATGAGCCACCATGCTCAGCCTGAGGTCTCAGTTTCTTTTTTTTTCTTTTTTTTTTTTTTTTTGAGACGGAGTTTCGCTCTCGTTACCCAGGCTGGAGTGCAATGGCGCAATCTCAGCTCACCGCAGCCTCCGCCTCCTGGGTTCAGGCAATTCTCCTGCCTCAGCCTCCTGAGTAGCTGGGATTACAGGCACATGCCACCATGCCCAGCTGATTTTTTGTATTTTTAGTAGAGACGGGGTTTCACCATGTTGACCAGGATGGTCTCGATCTCTTGACCTTGTGATCCACCCGCCTCGGCCTCCCAAAGTGCTGGGATTACAGGCGTGAGCCACCGCGCCCAGCCCAAGGTCTCAGTTTCTATAAAGATCATCAGTGTGGCTGGGCATGGTAGTAAGTGCCTATTAGTCCCAGCTACTGGAGAAACTGATGTAGGAGGATAGCTTGAGCCTGGGAGTTCAGAGCCATAGGGCGCTATCATCCTGTTTGTGAATAGCCAC